>NW_017731469.1:2026577-2133740 GCF_001890085.2 Hipposideros armiger
TGATAGTGCCAACTTGGGCCAGTGAAGCAATGTCCTCCACAACTAGACTGAAGAACAAAAGGACAGCAACTTGTCTGTTCCCCTTCCTCCAATTACCCAGCGCTGTTCCCATCCCCCAACTCCCCAATTAAAAAAAAAATCTTAAAAAAAAAGAGTTGGCTTAGGATGCCAGCTCTGAGCATCAGGACCCTGGTTTGGATCCCACATGAGGGCCAGTGATGCTGCGCCCTCTATAGCTAAGATGGTGAACAATAGCTCGACCTGGAGTTGGGCTGCTGTGAGTCGCCGGCGATGGCGTAGGCTGCAGGGGAGCTGCAGTGGGCTGCCATAAGCTACTGTGAGTGGCCAGCAGGCTGTGAAAGCTGCCAAGAGCTACGATGAGCGGCTGTCCAGTGGCCAGCGACCGATCTGCCTCATCCGGGAAGAGTGCAGTGATCACAATACCAACATGGGCAGTGAAACGACGTCCTCCACAACTAGACTGAAGAACAAAAGGGCAGCAACTTGTCTGTTCCCCTCCCCCAACTCCCCAATTTTAAAGAAAAAAAGAATGAAATACGTAGGAATAAATTTACCAAAAAAAGTGTAAAACATACATACTCTGAAAACTACAAAACCTTATTGAAAGAAGTTAAAGGAGATCTAAACACTATTCTATCATAATCCCTGCTGCCTTGTCTGCAAAAATTGACAAGCTGATTCTAACATTCATATGGAAATGCAAGGCACCCAGAATAGCCAAAATAGTCTTGAAAAAGAACAAAGTTAGAGGACCCACACTTACTGATTTTAAGACTTACTACAAAGTTATAGTAATCAAGACAATGTGGTATTGGCATAAAGATAGACATAGAGATCAATGGAATAGAATTGAGAGTCCAGATATGAACTCATGTGTCTATGGTCAAGTGGATTTCAACAAAGGTGCTGAGATCCTTTAACGGGGGAAAATACTATTTTTAACAAATGGTACATGACAACTGGATAGCCACATGAAAAAGAATGAAATTGAACATTTACCTCACACCATACACAAAAATTAACTCAAAATGGATCAAAGACCTAAATATAAGAATTAAAGGTATAAAACTCTTAGAAGAAAACATGGGGTAAATGTGCATAACCTCAGATTTGGCAATGGATTCTCATGTATTACACCAAAAACAAGAAACACAATTAAAAATATTTAAATTAGACTTCATCAAAATGAAAAGCTTCTGTGCTTTAAAGGACACTATCAAAAACATGGAAAACCAATCTCCAGGATGGGAGAAATATTTACAAATCACAGGGGACTTGTATCTAGTAAATATAAACAACTCTCAAAACTTAATAACAAAGAGACAACCTAGTGTAAAAAATGGGTAAAATACCTGAATAGACGTCTCTCCAAAGAAGATATACAAATGGCCAATAAGCACATGAAAAGGTTCTCAAGATCATTATTCAACAAGGGAATGGATATCAAAACCACAATGAGCTAACACTTCACATCTACTACGTTGGCTATAATAAAAAAGTCAGATAATAACAAGCATTGAGGAGGATGTGGAGAAAGCAGAACCCTCATACACTGCTGGAGGGAATGTAAAAGGGTGCAGGACTTTGGAAAAGAATCTGGCAGTTCTTCACATGGTTAAACATAGAGTTACCATATGACCTGGCAATTCCAATCCTAGATATATTCCCAAAACAAATGAAAACCGGTTTCTGGGGGCTGGCCAAGTGGCTCAGTTGGTTAAGAGCTCGCTCAAAAGTGCGAGCTCTGAGCAACACAGTTGCTGGTTCGATTCCTGGGCCAAGCTGAGCTGCTGCTGAACTGCCAACAGGTGGCAGGATGGCTCAGCTAAAAAAAAAAAAAAAAGAAAACCGGTTTCTGGTCAGGGTGGCAGAGTAGGTAAATGCTGTACTAGCCTCCTCCCACAACCACCTCAAAATTACAACTAAACTATAGAACAACCATCATTGAGAGCCATCTGAAGTCTAGCTGAACAGAATTCCTGTAACAAAGGATACGTGGAGGCTGGTAGGAGGTGCAGAGACATGAATTGGGCTGGTTCCACACCCACATGTGGCCGCTAAAATTCAGGAGGGCTATCTTGGCTGCGGGGGTCTCCCCTGAGGAAAGAGGGGTCCCAGGCCCACACCAGGCTCCCCAGCCCAAGGTTCCAGGGCTGGGAAGAAAGTCCCCACAACTTCTGGCTGTGAAATCCAACCCGACACTGTCAACTGATGAATAGATAAATTAAATGTGATATATCCATACAGTAAAAATTTATTCCACAATAAAAAGAAATGAAGTACTGACACATGCTACAACATGGAGGCACCTTGAAAACATTACATTAAATGAAAGAAGGCAGTCACACAAGATAATGTGTTATATGATCCCAATTATATGAAATGTCCATAAATAGGCAAATCCACAGACACAGAAAGTTGATTAGTTGTTGCCAGGAGTCAGGGAGATGGCAGAAGGGTAAATAACTGCTCATATAGGTACCCGGTTTCTTTTTGAGGTGAGCAAAATGTGCTAAAGCCGACTGTGGTCATGGTTGCACATATACTAAAAACCATTGAATTATATCATTTAGATGGATGAATTGCATGGTATGTGAATTACATCTCAATAAAGCTGTTATTTTTTTTTAAGTTTCACTTAGACTATTAAAACAAAGGAGCTATAATCCACTCAGACCAGCTCAATTGGCAGGGGTTTCATGTACAGAGCAGTAGGAAAAGAAATATAGGACTTGAAGCGACAGAATTTTAGGATGATCTGGCCTCATGGAGGCTGGGACTGGATCTTAAGCTACTCTAGAGGCCTTAGCAGCAGGAGTTTGAATATTTACTGTTAGCCTCTCTTCATTCTTTCAGATTTTACTTCCAGCGCCAGTTGCTTGATTTCCTCCAGCTCCCAATTTCCAGAATTTGGGACAGACTTCGCCACAGAATCCCCTTTGCCACCGAATTTCCTGCCAGACCACCTTCAAGGTACCACCAAGTGGACTGCCTTTTGATCATACAGCCAACTTGATCCAAATAGCCATGCCCACCCTTACCCCACCTCACCAGATTCAATTACTTCCTCTTCTCTCTCTTGCTCCCTCAAAACTCTGAGCCTCTCCCTATTATAGCCCTGCGCCTGTTGGATTGTGGCCAGTAAGTATACATTTCTCTTCCAGAAACCTGGCCTAATTCTTCTTTGCTCTCCCCAGGGCATCTAGCACAGCCAGGCCCAATAGGTACTAAGTAAAATGCATTCAACAATAATGATAATAGCATTTATCAAGTGTTTACAATGTGGCAGGAGCTGAGCCCTTTTCATGCACTAACTCACTTAATCCTCACATGAACCCTATAGAGTAAATACAATTATTATCCCCATAATACTGATGAGGAAACTGTGGTTTGAGAAAAGTTAAGATCACACAGATAGTAAGTGGCAGAGCTAGGAAGCCTGGCTCTCAAGAGTTTGCAAGTTACATGAAACTGGACGACCAGCAGGTACTTAGTATGACAGTGAAGCAAGCTTCAGAGTTTTCTACATGCTGGAATGATGACTTGAAATTGACAAGGTGAAATATAGCACCAAATGTAATGGATAACTAGTCCCAACCCTCACTCCCAATCCAATTGCACAAGTCTAGGAATGGGGGAGGTGAAGCTTAGCAGCAGCAAATTTCAAAGCCCGTTTGAACTTTCTGCTTTCTCCTCATCCCCTTTAATCAACCATTTGTGAACTGAGGTTGCAGTCACTCCCATGATAGTTTCCCCACCCATGCCCTCCTCTCCATTCTCACGGACTTTGCCCTTGTCTCGGACACCAGCCTCCCTTCCCTACAGCACAGCAACGTCTCCTAGGTGGCCTTGCCTCCGTCTGCCTCTTTCTTCACACCTATGGTGATTCTAAAGCCCTACTTGGCACACTTCCCCTTCAAGACTCCCTATCTCTCCCCATGCGTTTAGTGCAGTGTTGGGTGTGATGAATGCTTCTTAAATTCCCAGGGCCTGCCTAACACACAAGATTTCGATGACTTCACTGACCACAGTAGGTGAGTGAGGAGAAAGGCCTGCACCCCCCATGCCCCTGTGCCCCTGGCCTTCCACGACCGCAGGCACCTCTCTGTTACCAGCTGATGAGACACTATCCTTTCCCTCCTTGCCCTGGGTCACCAGTACTTCTGTCTGACAGATACAGACCCAGACCATCACCAACTAAGTGAAAGCATCCAGAGGTTCATCCAAGGGCCAGACACATGGGGACGGCTCGTGGAGCTAGGTTGTTTCCATATCTCCGAAGACTGTACTAGGGTGACATCCACTGGAGGCCATTAAGCATCATTTTCATCCTTAGGTTTCCTACAAGGGAGGTAGGGCAGGGGCTTTATATTTCCAGTGGGGAAACTAAGGCTCAGAGAGGGAACACGAACTGCCCAGAGTCAGTGAGGCTGCATATAGAATTCCAAGTCCAACACGCGCACACACAGTGTCTAGAGCACCATGTGGATACATCAGTACCAGCATCTCGCTCACACTCATTCCTGCCGCTCTGAGAGGTGCATGGCCTGAAACAGCAGATGTGATCTGCATTGGTTAATCACTTGTTAGTCACACCACCAGACTGCCATTCACAGCTGACAGGAAGTAGGGCACAGCCTGACTCAGTAGCCACCAAGAAGCAGTTCTGGACTGAGGGCTGATGCACTGTGTGTCTGTGTGGTATAGGCGGGGGCTGGGGTGGGGAATGGGAAGAGATGGGACTGCAGGTGCAGTGAAATTCCAGGCTCCAGCCCATCTCTCGGCTGCTGGTTAGGTCCCTGGCTCCTGATTGCAGCCTCCACTTGCAGACCTGGTGGGGGGCTCACAGCCCCTGGCCCTGCCCCTTCTTTCTACAATGCCCCGTGCAGGAGAGGCCACTCGCCTGCAGGCCTGTGACCTCCCTACTCATCATTGAAGCATACACACTTGTGGCAACTTCTTAGCTCCCTTCCCACCTTAATGTTTCTCCATAGATTTATAATTGCCTGATATTCTATAAACTTTATTTATTTCATTTATTCCCTGTCTGCCTTCACTAGAACAGAAGCTGGGTGAGTAAAGGGATTTTCGTATGTTTTTGTCTCACTGCTGTGTTCCTCAGTGTCTAGAACAGTTCCTGGCACATCGTGGGTGCTCAGTAAATATTTATGGAATGAATGGGGTCTCACAGCCCAAATCGCCCTTTGCCAGCCACCCAGACTGCACAACACCACAGCACCCTACCAGCCTACAGTGTGGAATGGACAGGGCGCTAACAGAGAAGTGCCTGGTTCATCAGAAGGGCTAATGCTGGTGTCTTTCCTTCACGTTTTCATGTCATGACATGCACGTCACCCCCACCCACCCCCCAGCCAGGACAGGCTTCCCCTTTGCTCAGCTCACCTAGTTCTTTCCAGCAGAAGCTTCACGTTCCAGCTGACACTCTGCTCCATGACCTCAAACTCTTTCCCCGTCCTACCCGGTTTCTTTGACATCCCCCTCTCCTGCCTCTTTCCTGGATAGGGAGTCAAGCTGATAAACGTCAGCTTACCATGTACAAAGTACCAGGCTGTCTCCAGGGTGTTCATTCAACACATGATTGTCAAGTACCTACAAGATGCCATACAAGAAAAAAAGACATGGTCCCTGGTCTCAAGGAGCTCCCAGTCGAGTGAGGGAGTCTGGACTGTAATCAGATAAATGCTAGTCAGTTACTGTGATCAGCTCTGTGACAAAGAGACGCTCAGGAGTTGTGAGAGCCCATAAGAGGAACCTTCAGCCCAGGCTGGCTCCCAGGAGAGGTTGTGCAAGCTGAGGCTCGGAGGATGAGGAGTTTTCCAAGTGATGAGGGAGGAAGAAGGAAGATGTTTCAGGCCGAGGAAGCTGGGTGTGCCAGAGTCTAGACATGCACACAAGTCGTTTGTGAGACCAGTGTTGCCATCTACACAGGGAGCAGAAGGATGAGGCTGGGGAAGAAGGCAGCTGTGAGATCACGTGGCCTTGTGGGCCGTGGTGAGGAGTCTGGGATTTACCCGAAAAGCAGTGGGAGCCACTGAAGAGTATGGCAGGGTGTGGAGGGACAAAGTGAACTCAGGGAAACAGGTAGGGGGCGCTCTGCTGTCCCAGGTGACTGGTGGGAGATGATGGTGCCCTGGGAGTGGCAGTATGGACGTAGAGGAGGGGACAAACTCAAACTGGAGAGGTAGGGAGGAGAGCAAAAACCACTGGACTGGGCACCCCATAGCTCTTCAGTTGAGTGCCATCTCAACTAAATATCCCTAAGTACATCTGAGTACAATTGCATATTTCTAATGAATGTATTATTCTCTTTCCTGTCGGTCAATTTCTTCCCCATGATGCATTTTAAATTTCAGATGTGCACATCAACTGTTGACATTTGATCATCTGATCAGAGACTCTGGAGCTGTTAAATGGAAAGGCCCTTAACAACATGAGGCCCAGGGAGAGAAAATGAGTGCTCAAGGTCACACAGTGAGTTCATAGCCGAGAGGGGACTAGAACCTGGTACTCAGGTACCCCAGGTTACTGCTCAAGTACATACAGTGGATTCTTCCTAGCACAAAAGGGGCTGCTTGAGATATTGAGCAAACAGAGAGGGTGGCCAGTGCCATGAAGACATAAAGAGGAGCTATGAAATAGCAGAGTCTCTGTTCAGCTGATTCTGGCTTTCCTGCTTCAAGATAGGGGTTTACTAGGCTGACCTTTGTCCCCCATGCATTCTCATTGAGGTGAATATCACCTAGCAAGTGATAGGTAAGCTATTGGGACCAGCCCATAAGAGGAGAATGGAGACAGGTCATCTATTCCGAAAGTATCCCATTTGAGCAGAGACATGGGTGCCTTATCGGCCAGTTCAGAGATCATTCGGGAAAACACCCTTGTTTAAACAGTTGCTGCTGATAGCTGGGAGCCCAGTGGAGACCAATAAAGATTAATTATCCACAAGGACCAGGGTCCATCTTTTCCAGATCCTCCCTATGGAGAAGGGAGGCATCACGACTGGGCTGAGGGACCCTCTGGGGCCTCCAATCCACTTGGTGGCATCTCTGAGACCTGGAATCTGTGCCAGGGGTAATCCAACTGACACAGAATCACCCAGAATTATTACCCAGGGGCAGGAGACCTGGAGTCAAATCTTTCCTCCACTACTTAGTAGCTGTGTGATCTCGGGCCCATTACTTAACCCCTCTGAGGCCCATTTGCCAATTTGTAAAATAAAGGTAATTAGTATCCACCTCACAGTGTTGTGGGGTGCTCAAAGAAGAATGTAAACGTGAAAGAGCTCTCCAAACTGTACGTTACTGCACAAATGGGAAGAAGTTTTATTGCCAGGAATGTTTCCTTCTCTCTGACCAGCAGTTCTACCTCTAACATGGACCCCTCTTGCTGTAATTTCAACCCATACCCTCTTTTTAGCCCTCTTCTTCCAGGTGAGACGAGGAATCCTCCAAACACTGCAATTGCTTTTCTGAATCTTGTGGGGCCCCAGTCTCTTTTGACTGAGAAGTAGAGCCTCCAGGGCACATGGTCTCTGACTTCAGACCTCGGATATATTGCCATGAGCACTTGTTACAGATGGGGTCTGGGTGGTACCTGGGGCGGGAGTGTCAGGATCTCTGCTCAAAATTTGCCCCTTCCCTTCCCCCAGCAGCCCTTCTTCCAATGCAGACAACCAGCCACAAGAAACCACCTGAGAAGTCCTCATGTCTCACCTGCACCCCAGGTGATTCCAGTGAAGATTTCCTCAGCCAGGCCTTCAACGACAGCCGTCCTAATCCATCTACCTGGCCAGGGCCTGTAGCCCTCCTGGGTTTGTTGCAATTTAACAGAAAGCAATACCCTATCCCAAACTGGGTGCAACACTGGTGGCAGTGAGACAATGAGTGACAGGTGCGAGTGACAGCTGGAGTCCAGCCTCACCACATCTCTCAGACTGTACTTCATTTGTGTCACCACAAGGGCCCATAAGGTGCAAATCTGTTTTGATCTGCTCACAAGTGAGCTTCGTTTGCCCCCAGCCTCTGCTACATACAATCCCGCCTGGAAGTGGGGGGACTCTGATCACCGTGGGAAGCACAGAAAATGGAGAGGCAAGGAGCCAATTTTCAGAAATCTGGGTAGACTACACACAGTGGATTGACAGAGGAAGACAGCAGAGAGCCCTTTTCAGAAAGGACATAAGAGGAGGAAAGGAGATGGAGCAACCGAGGGAAATTGTCAGAGGGGTTCTGAGCCCAGGAAGCGCATTCAGGGAGGCGTCTTTGAGGGGAGACCAATGGCAGTACACGGCGGAGGGCTGTGTAGGGGTGCGGGGGTGATAGGATTTCCAAGAAGCAGCTTGAGAGGAAAGGCTCTTGGTTCCTCCCCTCCATGATTAGATCAGTGACAGCAGAAACTGGTGCTTTGCACAGTACCAATGTCACCAGATGCACAGCAGACAAGGAGGCAAGAGTCCCAGGTATGCGTGCCACCCCGACTAGAGATGCACGTTGGGCAGAAAGAGGGAAGGTTATCTGTGAACAGGCTCCAGCTCTGCTCTTGCAACCAGAGCCCGGACCTCCGGAAACGCAGACCCTTAGAGCCAGGTAGCGCTCAGCAGGGATGCTGCACAGAAGTCCCCAGCACAAAATCAGGGTGCAACCAGAAGACACTAAAGTCTCCCTCATCCTTAAGTGTCTGTGTTTCTGTATGTCGCTGCTTCATACAATCAAGTATGAGGAGAAGGTTTTCCAGGTGGGAGATAATAGTAATACATCTAACATTGATTGAACACAATATTATGTGCCCCAAACTGTTCTGAGCCCCTTATGTTTTGAGCCATTAGAGGAAACTGATGTACAGAGAGGTTAAGTAACTTGCTGGTGATTCCTGTTTTAGGCAGCACAGCCCAGGTTATGCTATGATAATAAACATCACCTAAATCTCAGTGAGTTTACTCTCACTCATCTTCTATATCTATCATGGCTCAGCAGGAGAGGTCTACAACCCAGGCTGGGGCAACAGCCACCATCTTATGACAATGACACCACCATCTCACCATGGGCTTTCACCGTCACCAAAATTGTGGAAGAGAAAGGTGGAGAGTTGAGGACCTGCCATTAAATACTTAGACCCAGATGTGATCCCTGTCACTTCTGCCCTCACTAGTCACATGGCCACATCTCATAACTTCAAAAGACTGGGGACATATAATCATCTGTGTACCTGGAAGTGCAGAGAGCCTGATATTGATGAACGTTGGCGGTGCCTATCACAGTCCCACAGCTGGCAAAGACTCAACCCCAGGCTGCCTGGTTCCCAGCCTCCACTCTTTATCATTTTAACTGCTCTCTTCCTATGCCCCCCCCCCACAGGAGGAATAGCTGCTACAGCCTCCTGTGAGATAGCTAGCAGTTGGCATGGCTTGGGGATGTCGGGGGTGGCGGTGGGAGATTGGGGCCTTTCCCTGCCTCCTCAGTGTCTCTCCTGTGACTCTTGCCGCACAAGCTTCCGGTGAGCCTCACCTCACCCTGCCCCCGTCACTAGGTCAGGTTCACATAAATACCTTTCTGGTGAGTTTTCAGTGCTGTGGAAACAGAAAAGCCAGAGGGCAATTAGAAATCCTTGGTCCTGGTGAGCAGGGAACATTAGCAGTTCAACCTGATGCCTGACGCTCCTACCACAGCCCACCAAGGTGATGTCAGGAGACTGAGGGAGGGCTGGTGTGAAGGAGTCTGAGATGACATCATCCTGGACTGCAGCAGGAAAGAGGAAAGTTAGATGCTGAAGTTAGATTCCTGATGATAAAGGTAATGGTTTCTTTATGCCCGTCTCTCCACTCATTGAGGGAGAAACTGTCAAATTCATCTCCATATCCTCAGCACCCAGCAGAGGCTTGGCATAGAGCAGGCACTCAGCACATATTTGGGGGAAGAAAACACAAAAAGCAGATATTTAAAAACAAGGTGAAGATAGCCAGGCTAGCTTAGGTCCCTTCCAGGTTAAAGAAACCCCTACTAAGCTCTCCTATACCATGCTCAGTTGCTTGATGAAAGGCAGGACTGGGCTCAGGTCTGGGGAAGCTTGACAGGCTACTACTGTTCCCATGGAAACCAAACAGCTGGTGTCTAACATAGGGCATTACTCCTCCTTCCAAATGGAGCCCACAGTCCCCGGCCCTTGGATTCCTGGAAGGGATAGGAAGGAACAAACCTGCAGGATGGCTCCATCTCTTTGCTGGGGTCATTTCAGTCTCCTTCCAATTATTTAAGCATTATAATCCCTTACCCATCCTAAGGCCTGAGCTTGTAGTAGCCCCTGTATCTGGAACACGCTGCCCTTCATTCTGGGTTGAGGTCTCATTTTAGGGTCTTCTCATAAAGGATTTCCTTAACACTTCCCTCTGTCCTTCCAATCTGAATTGGTCTCCCCTTGCTATATACTATCAAAGCCTCTCTCTCTCTCTTTTTTTTTTCCAGAGCATTGATCACACTGTAATTCAGGGTCAATTAGGGGAATGGTTTGCTTTATGTCTCTCTCCCAGTAGACTATAGTTTCATGAGGTCAGAGACAGTGGTTTTTGACTGTTGTATCTCCAGTATGTAGCACAACGCCTGACACATAGTAGGCACAATAAACGTTTGTTAAATAAATGGATAAAATTATGCATGAATGAATGTCCTACTCTAAATTCTTTGTCCTTTCCATTAACACATGCTTCCTTTGGTGTTAGTATGGCTCCTGGCGCATAGGTGAAGTTCGATGGAAGTTTTCTCCTTCCCTCCCTTCTTCCTTCCTTCCCTCACTAGCCCACTCCCTGGGAAACTCCTGCATAGATATGTATCTTCTAGTGAGAACTTCAGACACTAAGACTCCAGATGAGTCACCAGGAAACAAGGGAAAGGAAGCCAAAAAGGCAGTAGAAAGATGCATGGCACGGTGGGAAGAACACTGAGTAACAGCATCAGTTAGGGGTGGAGGCTACAACTCTGGCACTTAATAGCTATGTAGCCATGGAAAATTGACCTTACTTCTCTGGACCTCAGTTTCCTCATCTGCCAAATGGGGACAGTTACAGGACCTTTGTACAGGGATATTATAAGGATTTGATGAGATAACACATATAGAGCTCTTAAACTATTGGGTTGTCAGAAAAGTCACGACGTATTTTTTCTGTTTTTTGTTGCAAAAATGTGTCATGACTTTTCCGACAACCCAATAGTATCCAGCTCATAGTAGATATCTCAATAAATAGAAATCAGTACTACTATTTAATACAAGGGGGGGAAAACCAAGTTGGGAAGGTGGATTGGGGCCAGGTCACATCATGGATGCCTACTGGCTAAATCTGGACATTCTCCTGTAGGTAACCATTGATGGTTCTTGAGTTAAGTAGTGTCATGAGCCAGAGCTATGTTCTAGGAAGCTCAGATTGGCAGAGTTATAGTACAGACTCTCCTAGAGAGGACTGAGAATTCTGGCATTTTCCTGGTGTCCAAAAGTACAATTAGTCCTTTGGGGATTTGGAGGGGAGGAAGCAGTCGTAGCCTGAGAACGTGAAACCTCTGCTCTGGGATTTGGTCTCATGGGAATGTGACAGACTATGAGTGGAGGCTCCTCGGCAGTCTGCACCCTAATACTACCACTCCCTCCCTGACATCAGACATTTAGGGAGGCTCATCCCTGGGAGACAGGCCACTACAAATGGCATGATGTTTGGTTGTAGGGAGTTGCAAGCAATGACTTAGTCCACCTAGCTCGGGCCACCAGCATTCCTTAGCTGGACAGCAATACCAACCTCTTTGTGCCTGTCATTTGCCAGTTTATACGCAGACCTTGTCTCTGGCCTTTCCCCTATTCTGTTTTGTGATGGGATTGGCCAACAGGAGGCACTGGTGGAAGACTGGAGGGCAGGAGGAAGCGGGTCTCTCTCTACCTCTGGTTCTGCCTTGGGTGGTGGCTTTGGCAGCAGCTGTCTCTGTGCTCCATTTCTCACCAGGCAAGCCTCTGTGGTTCTGGCTGCCACTGGATTGACTCAGCTTCTACCAGTAACACCACCTCTTCCCACTGTGTCTCCAGCCGTGGGGTGATAGCAGCCCCCTGCTGCTCCTAAACCCTGGGCTGCCTCCCCATGCCCCTGTTTGGCTTCGTAGCTCATCTGCCTGCTGAGTAGCACAGTCCTCAGGTTAAATTCCTTCTGTATGGAAGACATAGAGTGGGTTCTGTTTTCTTAACTGGACTCTGCCCGATATACGTTCCTTATCGGTCTCTGAGTTGACGCTTGCCTTCTTTCAATCCATTCTTCCCACAGAAACCAGAATCATCTTTCTGACATGAAAATCAAACCATGCTAGTTCCATGCACAAAATCCTCCAATGGCTTTCTATTGCCCTTAGAATCAAGTCTGGTCTTTACCATGGCTTCTGCGAGCTCTGACCTCTGCTTGCCTCTCCTTGTTAAATGTCAACCCCTACCACTCTCTTCTGCTCTTCCTACACCTTAACCACACTGGACTTCTCAAACACTCCCAAATGTTTCCAGCCTCAGAGCCTCTACCCATGCTGTTTCTACTATTTGAAACACACTTCTCAAATGGGTTTTACAAAGAGGGAAGCATAAAATGGCTGAGAAAGCATTTTCCAAATTAAGAATCGCCAGGTAAAGCTGAAGTATGATGAGGGAGAGGAATCATGCTGACAGGGCCTAGGGTCTCAAGGAACATGGTTGACTGGATGAATGAATGTCTTTATACAGACGCACATTTCCATGTGTACCCAAGCCTGCAGCATGGGGCTGCTCTGTGTGCCCCAGCAAGACCCTGGGAAGGTCCTTATCTCACCCTGTGAGGGGAGGAAGGCAGCCTGTCTGGGAGACAGAGGGGCCCTGGTGCCAGCCAGCGGGGGCTGTGGAGAGGAAGAGGACAGGAGGGCCGTGGTCTCCAGGCTGAAGTGAGGAGTTGGTCCAAACAGCTCCCCGGGCCAGGCCTTCTAAATGGACCACCCCTAGCACAGGGCTGGGGGTAATCTTCTCCCTTCGTTCAAGCCAGGCCTGGCCAGGTTGTCAGAGGAGGGGAACTCTTCTTGCTAGAGCTCAAATGTCTTCACACAAAACACTTCCACAGCCTCTCTTCTCCCACCCACAGGCCAAGCTGGCTCTGCAGCTGGAGGTGACTGGCCTGGTACAGGTCACTGTCTCTCACCCCACCCCTTTCTCCCCAACATGCACATGAACACACATACACCCTGTCACCCTGTTGGCGGGGCTGACCACATATGTGACTCAGCCCAGGGAGAGGGGTGCAGAGGATGATCAGTTGCTGGGTCTAAGCCCAGGTATCCGGTGCTCCTTAAGCCCCACCAGCTCCCGGAAAAGTGGTTCATTCAGTGCCCACATTTTTTTTTAAAGATTTTATTGGGGAATCAGGGGAGGGGAACAGACAAGTTGCTGTCCTTTTGTTCTTCAGTCTAGTTGTAGAGGACGTTGCTTCACTGGCCCATGTTGGTAATATCATTGCGCTCTTCCCAGCTGAGGCAGTCGCTCGCCGGCCATTGGACGGCAGCTCATGGTGGCTCTTGGCAGCTCACACCAGCTGCTGCCCACTCAGGGTAGCTTACGGCAGCCCACTGCCACAGGGACTGCAGCCTACGCCGTCGCCAGCGACTCACGGCAGCCCAGCTCCAGGTTGAGCTGTTGTTCAGCATCTTAGCTGTAGAGGGCGCAGCGTCACTGGCCCTCATATGTGGGATCCGAACTGGGGCCCTGCTGCTCAGAGCTGGCGTCCCAAGCCAACTTTTAACCAACGCACCACTCGGCCGGCCCCCACATTTTTAAAAAGTTTCTTGGGGTGACAATGGTTAGTAAAATTACATAGGTTTCAAGTGTACAATTCTGTGATACATCATCTATATATCACATTGTGTGCTCACCACCCAGAGTCAGTTCTCCTTCCATCACCATACATTTGACCCGGTTTACCCTCATCTACCATCCTCTCCCCCCTTACCCTCTGGGAACCACTAAACTATTGTCTGTGTGCTCACATTTTGAAGGGCTATAAGTGCCCGAGTGTCTCTGCCCTGACTCTGTGACTGGTGTGACCACCACACAGCCCGGTGCCAGCATGACCCAGGGGCGCACAACCAATTAATGAGAAGGGGGCAGGATGTGTTAGACATCCTATGTGTCCTCATGCCTGGTCTCTTTGTCAGTTTCACAGTATGGGCACCTGCCCTGTGTCTCCATGCATGACCACGAGCAGCACATTTTAACACAAAACATTTTGAGGGCCATTGTGCTGGAGACATTGGACATGCTATGCCCAGATGGCTGTGTCACCACATCAAAGCAGCACCTTTTTATTGTCAGGTAATGAACGGGCTCCTCACTCTCTCACTCCTCCACCAGTCTCCATCAGGGCTGAGGGCACCGAAACAGTCAGGTCAAGTGGTGAGGTGAACATGTCCTTTCCAAACAGTACTCCATAATAGTCTTTTTTTTTTAAGCTGAAAGTTTAATGGCTTAATTTTAGGCCTTGTAAAATTACCTCTGTGGTCAATCCACCCCATTAAAGCATCAGAACAAAATGTTCCTGGTGTCCAAATGGATGCATCAAAGCAGCCATATCAAACTGTCATGCAGCTCTGTGTGTGTGTGTGTGTGTGTGTGTGCGCGCGCGCATGCATGCCCACGCACCTCTGAGCAAGCACACAGGGGTCGCCGGCTATGTGTTTCCTTTTAGGAACATCTGGGTCAGCCCAGGTGCCTGTAGGCCCAGAGGCCTTGCTCAGCATTCACAGTACATGTCCATGTGGGGAAGGTGCCCATCAGCATTGCTCACAGAAATAGCCTGTCAGGGTGTTTCCAGCTGTGACCTTGACTCCACACTTGTCCAGGACGAGGAAGTAAGGCTGATCCATGGGGAGAAGAGCTGCTATTTGCATCTCCCTTCTCACTCTGTTTCACGGCTGCCATCAAAGGGCAAACACATTAGGAGACTGCCTCGCTCAACAAAGCAAACAGGTGTCCTTATTGCAGGACCGATCAGCACCTGGCTACGCTAACATGCACCTCTTTTGCCCCATCTTTCTCATGGGACATAGTGTTCAGCTGAACCCAGTTTGGGAAACACTGGCCCGATGTGGCGTGGGTCTTAAACTTGGTGCCTGCATGCACCTCCAGCACCCTTCTCTTTACTCATGCTGTTCCCTTAACTGGAATGCCTTTCTTGGCCCTTCCCATTGCCTAATTCCTACTCACCTTTCAAGACTTTTAGACTGTGCCTCCTCCAGGAAGCCTACCCTGGCTTGCCCCACCCACTACCCATCATCCCTCACTCTGCAGGCTGTGCCTATCTCTGACTTGTCGGTTATCGTGTATTGAAACGATTTCCATCTTTGCTGCCTGCATGGGATTCTGAGCTCCTTCTAGGCAGGGTCTGGGTCTTATTCAACTCTGGGCTCAGAGCCCAGCCCAGGGCCTGTCAGTTCTCAGTGAATGCTGGATGCGGAGAAGGGACAGAAAGAGCAGCACAGAAAAGATGGAGCGAGTTGACCAAAGAGAGGGATGGAAAGAAAGTAAACGAGAGAGCAAAAGCAAGTATATGGAGGCTTTTGTCAAGACGCTCTCAGAATGCCCCAGGTTCTATGTGTCAAGCTAATGGACTTGAAATTGAACAGCTCTACATTATACAAGACTCTGCAGCTGCAGTAGGAATGGCCAATCATTCTTGGCTTATTGGCATCCGGTGAGGCTGCAGCCCACACACAGCAGCACGTTGCACCAATCCAGCCTACTAATTCAGCAGTACTCCCTAAATTGATTTTAAGACATCTGCTACAAAGCTCAGGTGAGCCCTCCCCAGCTCAGCTGGACCCTATTTGGCCCTCAGGCAGCATGAGTCAGTGTCAGGTTCTGCTCCCTTGGGGGTGAACTGGGAGAAAAGGCCTAAGTACTCACCTATGTCCACAGGAGGGCGCTGGTGTCCTGGCCTCTGGTCTACCTGCACCCAGATGGTGGATGATGCGCCTCTCTTCTCTGGGTCTACTTCCCTCTCCTTCCCTCTGAGGCTCAGACTTAGGAAGTGGGGAAAAGAAAGAAGCTAGGAAGGAAGGCCAAGGTTACGGATCGGATGGTATGCTGGCATAACATACTTGCTGAATATATGAGCTTGGGGGCTGGAGTGCAACTCAAGGGGTGCCTCCAGCCCCACTTGTTCCAAAAGAGTGGCTCTTTGAGCCAGCCTCAGACCCGGCGTTTCCACCACTGCAGGGTCATCCTTGGGATCTCCAGGGGACCCCTTTGAAATGTGAACATTTTATCAGGGAGGAGAAACCAGTGTTTCTCCTCATATGTGCCTCATATATGCCTACCGATTTGCCCAAGTGTCTGTTCATTGAACAAACACTGGGCACCCAGGAAGGGCCAGACCCTGTATCAGGTGGGCACAGTCCCTGCCCTGCTGGACTCACAGCCCCCATGTTGGAGATACTCTCACCAGGGCACCAGCCAGAATGAAGAGGGGTAGGTTTCCCTAGCTTGATTTGAAAGGTTTCACTGCTAATTCACTCAGCGTTTACTCACTGAGTGTATACTAGGTACTGCCCTGGTACCAGAGATACAGCAGAAACCAGCCCTATTAAAAATCCCTGCCCTTGTGGGACTGCTAGAGTGCAGAGGGACAGACAATAAAAGAAAATACATAAATGACATGGTACATCAGCTGGTGATAAAGCCAGGGTCCGGGCTTCTCTGGGGCATGACAGCACGGGACACTGTGAGGCACCCCAGCCCCTTTCTCTGCTCACAGCTTCCTTTTGGCACGCCAGTTCACTCCATCACTCCCAAGGCTTTCAAAGACTTGTCTCAACTGAGGAAGCAGCGAGTGCCAGGTTTCCTTGATGGAGACTGAGGTGGGTGGTTAGGGAGAAAGGATGGGGCTGAGGCCTTGAGGGCTACACAAAGTTGGGAGTGCTCAGCTTTTCGGCTGGGGAGGACAGATTGGGCCATTTACCAAAGAACCAATAGCCATTGGTAGAATAGGCAGCCAACTCAGAGGAAGCTTGGGTTTTAGGTGGTCTTGGTGTTTTCTTTGGAGCCCATGCCTGCTGGCCACTGGCCATCAGCCCTGGATGGGGCGGGAGGGGGCAGATGCAGCTCTGAGTTGTAAATGACCCTGTGTCCTAGAGTTACACTTGTCTCTGATCCCAGGGGTCACTGGTCAGGCCTGGAGAGACAACTGTCAGCTCTCCCTGCACCAGATCTTACCAAGTTCTTCCTTAACAAAGATCACCAAGACTTTCGTCTCTGCTCTTGGTCTAAGGACCAGGACTGCGAGTTGTGTGTCCAGCAAGTATCTGTGCTGCACAGAACCATCCCCACTCTGCCACCTACTCCCCTGGCAACCCTGGGTCCTGTGGCCCCTTTGGAGAAGCTGTTTTTATAAGGAGGGGATAGGACAAGGCAAAAGGAAACCATTAGAAAATTAATCTTCCACAGGAGAACTCATGAGAGAAAGAGGTCTGTGCCTTTCACAGCCAACTAGGAGTTTACCACATATTTCTCTCTTAAATCAGATTCACTTTTCAGGGCTTGCTTTTCCACTCAAGCCAGCCCTCCTGGACCCCACACCCACTGGCCCCTGCCCAGGTAAGCCCCCTGCTCAGCCCTGCCCAGCCCTGCCCTTGCCCCCGACTCTGCTGTGTCATTTGTGGGTCCTCTCCCTGGCTGTTTCAGGACTTTTCCCTAGAATGGCTGTAGGTGGCTTCTTTCCTTTTGGGGACGGGAGGGAGATACAGGGGGGTCATGCAAAGCTCCGTGAGTGATGGGAAGGGCAGTCTCCTGCAGCCTTCCATCCCTGCCCCCTACTCACCCCCACCCCGCAGGGTCATGGGCTTAGCCTTATGGCCTTGTGAGGGACTCTCTCCCTGTTCTTGGCTTCATGCATGCTCTTTGTTCTGCTTAAGCTTGCACATCAATGGCCCTCAGGACTGCCTCCAACTTTCTGTATTTCAGACCTCACGGGGGAGGGGGGGAGGTCCATCCACTGCAGCACTGAGTGGGGTGCCTGCAGTCACATGGGGAGTTGACTACGGAACAGATATACTGTGCAGGGGGACTGACACACAATAAGGGGCTGGAGATTGTGTACTGTCTTTGTCCTGTCTTGCCCTTGAACCTGATGTGCATGTTGTCTGTTCTCAGTGATCTAGAATCACACACTGGTCTCTTCCCTGAGTGGCGCTCTCTGCCTTTACACCTGGGCCACACAGCCCGACCACACTGTGAACAGTGAAACTGAACCAGTTCACGCAGCGGTAGCTGAGTCATCCCCTGTGTTTGCACAAGCAAGAACAATGCTTGGCGGAGGGCCTGGCAAGACCCACCCTCAGAAGGAGGCTTCACCTCAACTGTTCACTAATGTCTTGACCCCATTGTGGGGGTAACTCTGGAAAGCTGACCAGGATGAGGGCAGCAGCGGGGCACAGGCAAACTGGAGGCCCCGTCTCTGGCCTCCTGCCTGGGCAGCACCCCTGTGCTGCAGGCCCTCGCTGAGGCTCCTCTCCTGTCAGGATGCTGGACAGCATCCTGGACAGCAACCGCTGTTCCTGGGCGCCTTCCTGGGGCCGACATCCTTGTCATTTCTGAAAGTTCCTGATTCTGTCCTCCCTTCTCCCCACGTTTGCTCCAGCCAGAAAGCAAAGAATCTGGGGTGTGCGTGCGCGCGCACGTGTGTGTGTGTGTGTGTGTGTGTGTGACTTTGCATGTGCACACATGAGCATGCAAACACGGTGCATATGTCTATAGGCACGTGTGTGTATGCACAGGCCTACCTGCACCCAGGAGAGGGACAGGGGCTTCTTCCAGAGAACAGGGGCCCGGAAGACCTGTCCATCTCCTGGGACTGGTGGGGGTTGTGGAGCCCAGACCCTGGTTCAGCACTCTAGACCGTGCCTCCACTTCACATGGTGGGCCTGGAGGAAGAGCTGCGCTGAGAGGTGTTGCTCAGGTCACATAGTGGAGAAGCAGCAGAGCTGAGAAGAGACCCCACGCACCTGATTCCCAGAGCAGAGGGAAGGGCCTTCATCCTGCCAGTCCTATGCGGCATTTGTGTGGCCCACAGGAGCCGAAGGACAGAGCAAAGCTTGGCTGGGTATAAAGGGCCATGGGGCTGTGACAGGTGACTCAAAGGCATTGTGTCTCCCTGGAGTGTCCGGCAGAGTGCTGAGCCCCTGCAGGACACTCAGTCCTGTCTACTTGCTTGCCACCTTCTAGGTACCTGCTGGAGAATTCTCTCAGTGACATGCCCACCCATCTACCTGGGACCAGGAGCCTAAGCTGAGCTGGCTGTGGAGTAGGGCAGTGGGGTGCAGTCGGTTCCCTCCTTGTCTTCTGCCTTCATCTTCCCCCCTTGACCTCCTGGCTTTATGGACTTTGGCCCATCAACCATGGCCAGTTAACCCCATTGCAGCTGGAAGGATTTGGGCTCAATCAGGATTTTGCAGCCCTGACACCATTGACATTCGGGTGGAGACAGTCTTTGTCGTGGGGCCTGTCCTGTGTCCTGAGCAGCAGGACCTGTGAGCTGGTCTCCAGAAGAGGAACTTAGCCCCGCTTTTGCCACACCATCTGAGTCCTTGCATGTGCCCCCCAAATTCTGGCTCAATCTCCAGGCCTTGTGGGAGTCATTTTAGACAGGCCCGTGGCTCCAAACAAACTGCTGCCCGATAGGTGGGCACTTTCATGATCCATAGACTAAGGAAGTGCTTTCTAACGTGCAGCTCCAATCTCTCCAGCTGCTCCATAGGCCTCTATTTCCTCCACGGATGTGGGAACCACTTGTCAAGACCGCCTGGGTGAAGACCAGGCTCAGTCATGTGTTCTCCTTTGACTAGCCTCCATTTTCAGGTGCCCTCGCTTGGCCAGGCTCATCCCATTAGGTCTAATGCCCTGCACACTGCCCAACCCCAGCCTTTCTTTGGCCTTTACAGCCTGACAAACCAAGCTTCACATGCAGGCTCCCTCTGTTGCTAGCTCTGTGGCCTCAGATAGGTCCCTTCACCTCCTTGGATTTCAGTTGTTCTCATCTGTACAATGGGGCTCTTAATCACAGGAGTGTTGTAAAACGTGAATGAGCTAATGCATATAAGGGACTCCAGACAGTGCCTGGCATGGTAAGTGCACACAAAGCGTTCGAGGAAGAGAGGCATGCGTAGTGTGTGGCTTCGAATACATGTCAGCTAGTACCATGCTGATACCGGCCTCAGGGTCTTTTGGAAATAAGCCAAGTGTGTTTTATTGGAGGCAGTGCAGACTGACTGGCTCCCCAGACAAGGGAAACCACGAGTAAAGGCGACCCTGCCTCATTCACCTGCCACCTCTCTGCCACCACCTGACTGACTGACGTCCCAACCACCCAACACTGAATCACGCACGTCCAATTTGGTCAAATCTAGCCATACTACTAGCTAGCTGAGTGTAACGTTGGACAAGTACCTTCCTTCACCTTTCTGAGCCTAAGTTTCTGAGCCTCTAAAATGGGCATAACAATCGTACCTGCTGTCAGGGTTTTCTGAGTACCTAATGAGAAAGCAGGTGGGCGAGCTGTGTCAGCCAGGCTGGGAAGGGGGCTGGTTTCCATGTCCATGGGTCCTCCTCCTTTCCCTGGGCCCTGGGCTCTGCCTCCCTCTTACCCCCGCCCCCCATCTCACTTTCCCCCATGTCCTCGGCTTCACCTCCTCATAAAGCTGTCACAGGCCAGGACGTGGCTATTTCCTCTGCCTACACAGGCAGTATACTTGTTTATGCTGGCCTTTTTCGGTGACCTGGACATGTCCCACTCCATGCACAAGCTGGAGCCACTGATTCAGCTGCCCCCCAGGGGCTGGTTGGAAATAGGCCAGCTCAGGCCGGGCCCAGCTCTTCCCCTCCCCTCAGAAGAGAGGAGGCTGGGAACATGCTGCCTCTGCCTCCCTGTCAGGAGCCCTGGGACCGTAAATTGCTCTCATTTGACGGCAAAGAGCTTGTCCCTAAGAGGCCATGAGAGCCAAGTGCAGGCCCTGAGAGGAGCCTTCTTACCTCTCTGCACTAGGAAGCATAGCGGGGCTGGAGCTGGGCGGTGAGAAGTTGTGCCCAAGGGGGGCAGGAAGTGCTGCTGTGGCTGCACGTGCTGGACACACCGCAAGTGTACATACAGGCGTCCAACTGCCCAGGCCTCGGTCAGCACCTCTCCCCCTGGGGCAGCAATGTTTTCACAGTGTCATAGGCTCTGTGCTGCCCTCTGCCAGGGCAAACTTACTGTTTGGCATAGTAGGCCCAGCATCTAGGGTACACATCCAGTAAAAGGGGATGCTACCACGTCACAGAGGATATCCTGTGTGGGAAAATGCATGGCATGGTGCCTGGTATACAGTAGGAGCTCATTCCCCATGAGTTCCCTCCTGGGCAGTGGAAGAGTTCGATCATGTCCTCACCTACCCTTTCCATGGTTCCTTTGAGCTCCAGTGTGTCCTCCCACCCCACATACCCTCCTGTCTCCCTGCTTTCACACACAAATATTTAATTGCATTTAACACACACTCCCTGGGCTCCCTGCACACTGGCTCTTCTAGACCAGACCCTGTGCTGAACATGGGGCATTCCTGTACCCATTTTACAGATGAGAGAACTGAGGCTCAGAGAGCAAAGTGGTTTGCTCAAGGTCATACTGCTAAGTAGTGGCAGAGCCAGTACTTGAATCCACTTGTGTGTGTCTCCAGGTGTCTTTCACTGGGCCTCCCTACCTCCCAGAGCTGGGCACTGTGAAGGACTCAGAGATGAGCCCCACCAGGATGCTCCCAGGCTAATGGGGACACTGATAATGTGACTGGTGCCCTAACAACCCTAAGAGGAGAGCAGATGAAAATGGCAATGATGACGCAGAAGGGGGAAAGAGCAAACCTTGCTTGAAGCTTCAGGGATGACCTCATCATGGAGACATATTGGAGTTGACTGTTGCAAGACTGGTGAGGTTTCAGGGTGATAGCATTTTGTGATAATCAACCTACATTGCTAAGGAATCCACACATCTCTCTGAGCCTCA
This sequence comes from Hipposideros armiger, assembly GCF_001890085.2. Lineage (NCBI taxonomy): Eukaryota > Metazoa > Chordata > Mammalia > Chiroptera > Hipposideridae > Hipposideros > Hipposideros armiger. The sequence continues at coordinate 2,048,674 of NW_017731469.1, forward strand.
TTTTATGAATGGGAAAGCTGGGGCCCCACAGGGTTAAATGACTTGCCCACAGCCCCACAGCTAAGAACCGGCCGAGGTGAGACTTGAAGCTGGGTCCTCTGCTTCCAAGACAGTCCTGTATCCACTGCTGGCAGAGGCAACTAAAGGAGCGTGCCTGGGACACAGCTGGAGAAGGAGGTAAAGGAGAAGAGAAGGGCCGGCCGAGTGGCGCGATGGTTAAGAACTCGCTTGGGATGCCAGAGTGCCCCGGTTCGGATCCCACATGTGAGGGCCAGTGACACTGCCCTCCACAGCTAAGATGCTGAACAACAGCTCAACCTGGAGCTGTGCTGCCATGAGTCGCCGGCGACGGCGTGGGCTGCAGTCCCTGTGGCAGTGGATTGCCATGGGCTACCGTGTGTGGCCAGCAGCCAGCGTGAGCGGCCAGCAGCCGCAGTGAGCGGCCGTCCAGAAGCCGGCGACTGATCTGCCTCACCAGGGAAGAGCGCAATGATGGTGCCAACTTGGGCCAGTGAAGCAACGTCCTCCACAACTAGATTGAAGAACAAAGCGACAGCAACTTGTCTGTTCCCCTTTCCCCAATTCCCCAGCACTGTTCCCATCCCCCCAATTCCCCAATAAAAATCTTTAAAAAAAAAAAAAAGGAGAAGAGAAACGTGCTGGATAGGACGAAGCTGCATTTTGGGGTCCTCACTGCCACAGTTTGACAGTCAACTGGGGGAGGTGGAGGCATTGACAGTTAGTGAGCAAGAAAAACATAGGATGACAGTTGGCTTTAAAAACATTCACCTGGTACCATGCACAGGTGGAAATCGGCAGGAGGCAAGAAAGGAGGTGAGAGACTGTCCCTAACATCCAGGTGGAAAGGAATGCAATATGACCCGGGGTGCCTCAGACAGTGGGGCTGCATACAGGCGACGCCGTGGAGTTAGACTAGACAGGACACAGCTAGTTCCCTTTTAGACCCATGTGACCTAGCCCCTATGATCCCATCTCCTCTCACTATCCCCTTAATTCCTGCATCCCAGCCACGCTGACCAGGTCTTATCTTGGAAAACACCAACTTTGTCCGCACACCAGGGCCATTGTACTTGCTTGCTACTTCCGCTGCCCAGAACTCTTCACCCTGGATCTGTGCATGGCTCATTCCTTCTCCTCCCTCAGGTCTTGGCTTCAATGTCACTTCCTCAGACAGGCTCTCCCTGAGCACCCTATTGAAGTAACTGCCCAGTCACTACTACCTCATCCTGCTTTACTGCCTTCATCGCTCTCATCATAGCTGAAGTTAGCTTGTGTACTTGTCTACTGCCTACCTCCTTCCACTCACCCACCTATCGTGTGCTAACGGCAGGTGGGAACCTTGTCTGTCTAGTTCACACGGTATTCTCAACAGAGTCAGGCATGTAGCAGACATTCCACAACTACTTGTTGAATGGCAGAATTGAATGAGTGTTTGGATGGATGGATGGATGGATGATGGGGAAAGGTCAGATGCAGGAAGGGGTGATGCTTGATTTGGGGATCTGAGCTGGGCAGCCAGGAAGATAACAGTGCCGCCAACGGAGACAGAGCAGGCAGCAGAAAACAGAGTGTGTGCTCTGGAAAGATGATGAGTGTGACTTGGGCCTGTTGAGTTTGATATGCACGTGAGGCCTCTAGGAGGAAAGGTCCACTCATGCAGTGGGAAATAATGGCCTGAGCTCAAGGATGGGGACCCTGGGTAGTGATGAAGGTGGAAACTCAAACAATGGCTGTCAGCGAGGTCCGTAAAGAGCAAGGTGAGACAAGGAGGAGAAGGATCAGGAAGAACTTGGAGGAATGCTTGAGGTTGGGTGGGGCAGATGGAGGAGAGAAGTGGGAGGGGCAAGGAAAGAAGGCCAGGAACTGTGGTCAAAGAAGTGGGAAGACACCTCCTTGCCTAGAGGAAGGAGGCCTCAAGAAGGAAGATATGGCCATGGGGCCACATTCTCAAGGAGGGGTGGAGTGAAAGCCAACCAATCAGTAGTTAAGATGCAAAAAGTTCACTGGGATGTTTTGAGTCTGGCAAGGAGGTAGGTGTGTCCAGAACGGTGGGAGCTGAGGCTGTGGGGATCTGGGAACCAAGAAGAAAATTATATGCATGCACCCAGCCACCACCCAGCCACTCACCCAAGCCCTCCCCCATAGAGCCTGACTGGCAGGCAGGAGGGCATTTAGTCATGTCCACTATCTGCTAGGCACTGCACAGCCACATTCACAACCACGGGCTCATTTAACCTTGATGACAACCTTGCAAGTTACAAAGAGTTATTATCTTCTGTGAGGAAAAAGGAATCAGAAAGGTCACACAGCCAGGCAATGATGCAGCTAGATCTGAACCTGATTCTACCATCTACCCTCAAGCCACTCCAGCAACAGGGCCCTGGAGGCTAGAAACTAATAGATCAAAACTTGCAGATAGACTGTTCAATCCCCACATGGGATTTCACCATAGCATAGTTTCTTTGAGTTACCGGGTCAGAGGGAGCACAAGAGGAGAAAGAAGAGGCGACAGGGTTGGGAATTTGAGGATGAGAGTTCTCTGGCACCAAGGAAAGGGAAAGGCCAGCTCAGGGTGGGTGACAATATGGCTAAAGGCTAGAAGCGGCCATGGGCCCTGCCCGCCATGTGTGTGGGGATAAGGGCTGGGGCCTACTGGCCATGGCGGTGCATTCATGGACTGCACGGTGGGCCTGGCAGAGAGTCAGGCTCTATGGGAGCCTCTGCTTTATGCACTAAGGCCCAGAGAAGCTCCCCTGCTTGGACTACCTCTCCCAGAATGCGAGACCCAGGGGGGCCACACAGGGCAGCTGGCCCAGAGCAGCCGAGTCCAGAGCCGAAAGGATGGGGGGATCCTCTGGCTCTTCCAAGAGCCCCCCTCATAAGTATTTATCTGTCTCCTAGCAACCATCGCCTGCGTGGTCCTTTTCATACCGCCCATTAACAGCATGCTTACCCCATCCTCTGTGCCATCAGCCAGCCTCCTTCCATGCCCAGGTGGGGCAATGCCTGTGCCAGAAGGCCCCCTGGCTGCTTGCCTCAGAAACTGCTGGCCCCAGCTTCACGCTGGTGACCCTTAATGCCCGTGCTGTTTGACCCATCTGCCACCCACACACACAGGGTGCCTCCACTGTTTTCCCAAAGGTGAGGGGCTGACAGGCCCTCTGCTCACCTTGCCAAGACTCCCAGGCAGCAGTAATGCCCACAACCTCTGACCCCGACACCGAGCCTATGTCCTAACCCACCCCCAGTCTCCAGCCCATCACCTCAGCAAAGACAGCCAGAGGGCATCTCTAGTAATGAACGCTTTATTGTCCTGCCAATGGGGTCACGTGGCTCCTGCTCGCCACCTCCCCCGTCTCATGTTAAGTGCCCTGCCCCCCACCCCATTCCCCCCCAGATTACAGTACACTCATGATAGAACATATCTGTGTGTATATAGATGTGTGTATGTATATATATCTATATATACACAAATACCTATACATATTCGGTCTGTACAGTATTTATAGGTACAAATAAAATAGGCTTAAAAATTACAACATTGACTAGGATCCAACCCACTCCAGTTTATTTGGCCAACAGAAACATGAGTTGACATTTGAATGGAATCTGAACTTCCACATAAACCAAGATGGCCGATGGGTGGGATGGATCAGGTTTGGATCAAGACCCAGCTAGCTGGGATGACACTAGGCCCTGCCGTCTGGCTGGCTGGCCGCCTGAGCCAGGCTCTCTGCTTGAGGAAGGGGCTATGATGCCGGCCTGCTACAGCAGGCACGGAGGGCAGGAGAAGGGATGCAGACACAGATCCGTGTTCCTTGTCACCATCTGTTGTTTCTGCTCGGCCTGTGTGGTGGGAGCGAGCCTGTTTACTCTCCAGCCGTGGCAGTGTATGGCCAAAGGCTGCATGGGACCCCAGGGAGTGGCAGATCAAGCCAGGGGAGACTGGTTCATTGGTCTCTTGAGACATGAGAAAGAAAGGTTCCCCGCCCCCCCCCCATCTCACATCCCAAGCTATCCCAAATCGTCATGTCGCATCCTAGGGACTCGTCAGCGCCCAGTCTTTAAATCAGCCTTGTGAAAACCAGCATCATATTTACACATATAAAACAGCTCAAGGTGGTTGGGACTGCCCTGTGCTCTGCCCCTGTGCCTAGTCTAATTTCTCTGGAAAAGCCAGCGTAAGGCCAATGTTGGGCCCAAAGGCAGGACCAGAACCTCCTGTCCAACCTCAAAGAGACCCTAGCAGCAAACAGGATGGCTTGGCATCTGAGAAGGGCACTGAGCTGCGAGCACACACTGCTCTCTCCTTCCCCCGCAGGTGGGGGAGCCGGTAAGGCTCCGTGGGCCTGGAGAGTAGCGGGGATCTTGCTCCTAAAATGGCTCCCCTCTCCCGGGAGGGCAGGACATAGGCATGGGGGTGGGGGTAGAGTGGAGACGGGACACTGAGATTCTCTTTTCCTCCCGTGTATGTGCAGAGGAGGTTCAGGCTGTAAGAGGGACAGGCCCCTGGTAGCAGCATCTGGGGGCTGCTCTGCTCTCACTGCCAGCCACCCTGGAACCAGGATGAGGTTCACAACTTTGTCTCAGGACCAGCTGCCCACAGGGTGGGGAAAGAGTCCCGGATCTTTGCCACTTCCATGGCACACAGGTGCCCGAAGACTTTGTTGTACCAGTCAGGAGAACGGCCCCTGGGGAGGCAGAAGCAGGCAGGCATAAGCTGTGGCTTCTTCCCAGAAGCCCTTCCCAGGGGGAAGGAAGAAAGGGATGGGGCCAGGGCGCAGGGGCGTGGTACCTTAGGTCAGCGCGGCAGATGTGGGTGAGCCGGGATCGGCCCAGGCCGCAAGGCTCCATGAGGTACTGGGAAGTGAGCATCAGGGCCCGTACCCCCGACTCTGGAACGGGCTGCTCAGGATCCAGGGACTGGGACACAAGCAGGCAACCCCCGCGGGGCAGGTCAGAGCGCCACATCCTGTGCAGAGGGGACACACACATTCAGGTTCCCGATGCTGGTTCCCCTCCCCCCAGCCCCCTAGGCACAGCAGGGTGACAGCTGGAGCCCCTCACCGGAGCACCACAAAGTCGCGGCAGGGATGGGGTGCCATGCTGTCGGTGACATAGTGGTACAGCTCCACGCCCGGCATCAGGGCCTCCAGCACCTGGGCCCGCAGCAGGTCCTCATCCCAGAGGGCCCGCTCCCGCAGGATACGGTGCAGCACCACAGCTGGAGGGGCCGCCACCTCCGTGGATGCCTTCCACACACGCAGCGGGTGCCCATCCGGTGCCTGCAGACCACGGCAGTGGGGACAGGAGGCAGCTGTCAGGACCGGAGAGCTCCCACTCCCCCTCCAGCCCCCAAGGAGGGAAGGCTACAGGGTTACTGTGCCAACAACCCTGTGTTCCCTGGACTCTCTCCTTTCTATGTCTGCTTCTGCGCCTGCTCAAGAGCACAGATACATGACAGATACGTATTGTCTGAGGCCTCCTAGGCTGTACCATGAAATGGGCACAGTCCTTGGAATTACTGGAAGTGAACAGGAAGATGGTGATGGTCCTTCTGTACGTGCCCGGCGCTGTGCCGGCTTCTCACTTTGACCCTGTAAGGCAGGTTTCACTGTGACTGGTTTATACACGGCAAACCTCAAGGGTGCAGTCTTACTCATAATAAGAATCTGAGGAAGGACATGGCTAGTGCCAAGACAGGGACAGAGAGAAGTCACCTGCAGCCTGCGGCATGACAGCAGGCTCTGAATGGAGGTGGAACATATCCAGCTGGGGCTTACAGTGGCCTGGGGAATGTAGTGCTTGGGGCAGGTCAGTCCAGGTAGCGGGACAGCATGGGTGGAAACACAGCGTGACTGTGGTACAGGGAGACATGGGAGGCGAGGCTCCAGAAGCAATGACATGTCTAGAGTAGGGCTTTGAGAAGGTAATTCTGGCAGATGATGCCTGAGAGGTAGCCTTGGTCTCATTGGGCTCCAAGTATCAGGACAACACAAAGCGACACTGGATGGGCAACTCCTTCCTTTGGGGTCCCTGACCCCTTGCCTGAACCATGCCCTCTCCCAGCCCCGTGACAATCATGAGAAGTGTGGTACTCACCTTCCGGCATGCCAGCTCCGTGTGCTTGGGCCCTGGCACACTCATCCAGCCCTTGAAACGCTCAGCAGCATCACGCAGCAGCTCCCGCACGCTCTCCTCCATGTAGAGACTCAGGCTCATGCCAGCAGCTCGGGCCTGCCGCAACTCAGCCAGGGCTGGGCCAGGAGGGCTGAGCTCGGCGGCACTGTAGGAGCCACACAGTTGCACCACCATGTCCTGGGGCACCTGGGACGGCACACACACACACACACACCGGGCTGGGGCAGACCCTCAGACCCTCAGTCCCAGAGCATCAGGTTCATGTTAAGCGGGTACAGATGCCTGGCTACTGCAGTGGGGTAGATGAGAAACCTTGCCGGGAACAGTTGGAAGTAGGAAGTTGAGACGTATGTGTCAAGTTGGGTCCTGTTCCTCACTTGGGGTACAAAGGTCAGGCCTGATAGTTCTCCCAGGGTCTGGGAAGTAGGCACCATGGCCTGGAGTTACTCACCTGGAAAAGTTTCTTGCAGTCACTGATCATATGTGATAGGCCCTGGGTGGCAGCCATGTTCTCACTCAGGTCCCGAGGGCCTGGCCGGCCAATCAGGCTGCGTTTGCTCTTGATCCTGGAGGGAGGGGCCGAGAGAAGAGAATGGCACAAAGGGATGAGACAAGATGGCTGACAGGCTGGTTTCCTGCTCCCCAGAAGTCAGCTTGCCAGTCCTGAACACAAAACAACCTGCTATCCTTTAGAAGGCTGGGCTTCACAGCATCCTACCAGTCCCGGGCCCCTGAGGACTCAGGCTGACCTCTTGTGGTGATGCCTGGAAACTGCAGGGCCAGCCATCAAGGGCCAAAAGTCCAACGGGGATGGATGAGGGGACATGGGGGGGGGGCAAACCGTCCCTGCCTGGCCCAGCCACATGCTACCCTGTTTCACCTGGGTGAGGGGCTATCCTTCTTGGAGACGTTGAGGTGGAAGATGGAGGGCGCCAGGCACACTGCCAGGTTGCCGGCTGTCATCTGGTTTTCCTCAGCAGAGGCAATGTCACTTAGGAAATACAGGAGGGTCTGCAGCACCTCTCGGTTCTCATCCGGGAGCAGCAAGGTGGCAGCTTGCGCTGCTGCCAACCACTGATCCTTGGGGAGGACTGTGGGGAAGGAATGGTAAAAGGGCTTCCTTATTCCCCGAGAGCCTCCGGCAGCATGCCGGGGAGACAGAAGGGCTAAGATGGGCTGTGGCAGGTCTCAGTGCTAGATCAAGCTGTGCTCACATGCGCAGTGGAACCTTAGGTAAGGGCCTGCCTCTCCTCGGGGCCTGAGTATATCTTTCCATAGAGTGGGTTTGGGGGACCTGAACATGGTTTCTCCCAACTCCACATCGTAACTCTTCCAATGAGTATTTGGGTGTGGCTTCATTTGCTTGCACCATGTTTACTGTCCACGAGCCCTAGGATTCAGGGCGGCTAAGAATGGGGCAGGTTGTCAGGGACATGTAAAGGCGACTCACGCTGGTAGATCTGTAGGAAAGTGGTGGTGAGCTTGCTGGTGAAGATAGGCTCAGGCAGGTCTCGGAAGTACTGCTTCAGCAAGTCAGCCACATCGTAGGCCGACTGGCCCTCGTAGCAGACATTGTCCGGGGAGGTCTCGTTCATTTGGCGCAGGTTCTGGATCCGAGACTTCACCCCAGACTTGCGGAAGATGCCCACCTGGCCGGGTCAGGGACGGGGAAGCATGGAGGAGGAGACCGTGAGGCCAGGCCCGGTCTGGGAGTCACAAGCATAGGCCACCCCAGAGATTTTCAAGCCTGGCCGGCTTCTTGATGGACAGGGTCGGAGACAAATGGCAAAACCCAAGGAAAGGGTTTTTACAGCCTCTGGCAAAGAACGATGGCTTTAGTGGAAATGAGTAGGGAAAGAGGGATCTAGGCTAAGACACGCTCCTGGAAAATGGGGACTAGGGCACCCGGGCCAGAAAGAAGGAAGCTTCAATTCCACGCTTGCCAGGCCTTCCTGAGGCTAGGGAAGGCCTCTGGTGGGCCAGCCCAACCTAGGGAAAAGGAGCACAGCAGAGCAGCTCCCTGCCCCAGTTTCTTAGCCTTGGACTTCCTCCCCAGCACCATCTGTCCATAGGCATCCCAAGACGGCTCACCTGGTCCAGGCACTGGCTGCGTAAGTAACGCATGGCTTGCTGGATGCTCTGGGGCAGTGGCTGGCCTGTGCGCTGCACGTGGATGAGGGGCGGCACCCCAAACACGTGCTGGCCCCGGTAGTCTGGGGTCTTGTTCCTTTTCATGAACTTGGGCACTGACCTGTTTGGAGGAGTGACAAGAGATCAGGAAGGGGTGCGGGGTAGGCCAGGACACAGCTTGCAGACTGTGCAGTCTTTGCGGGTGGGGGAGGGGGCTCAGGCAGGGGTGAGTGGGTGTACGAAACACACCATATCCCCAAAGTCAACATTCACTGAACTCCTGCTCTGGGCAGGTAGTCACACAGGAAGAGAGGGAGCTCTCCATCTGGTTAAGGAGATAATTGTGTCAAGAGGCAGTGACAATATACATGGCCAGGAGTGGGCCAAGAACTTAGGGGAAGACCCATGGGGGAGGGGAACTCTATCCAGGGGCTCAGGGAAGGCTTCAGGAAGGAGGTGGACATTCAGCAGGCTCTTGAGGGATAAGCAGGCATTGTCCCAGCCGAGAAATGGGGAAAGGCTTTCCAGGCTGAGAGAACAGCATTCAGGGAAAGGCACATTCAGGGAATGGCGACTGCTCCACTGGCCTGTACATGAAAGGATCCTGATGGAAGGCACCCGACCCTCATACTTTGGCAATGGGGAGCCACAGAAGGGTGCTTATCAGGAGAGTGACAAACAAAGCTGCATTTTAGGACAATCTTACTCGTGCAGCATGGAGGTTGGAGTGGAGGAGGACCCTGGGTTCCCCAGCGTCACCACCACTCCTCATCATGGGTAGCACACATACTCCTGTGCATGCCATGTGCACCCCCCGCAGACATATGCAAGCCACCCAGACCCACGCTGGCGTCTCAGGCCACGACCCTCCAGCCTCCTGTGGGCTCTGCCTGTCTGCACCCGCCTTCTGGGGCTGAGCCTCCCAGGGCCCCGGAGCCTGCACAGGGAGGGGTGCAGGTGCACTCACCAGCCCCAGCCCTGTTTGTGGGGCACAGTGTATTTCTCCATGAAGGCCGTGAGCCGCAGCAGGGAGCCCTTGTGCAGCAGGTGGATCTGGCTGGCAAACTGCCGGTTGATCTCCAGGGACTCGGAGTTGAGGCTGGGCCTGTGGGAGTTCTGGAAACTGTGCCAACGAAGCTTCCTGGGGAGCGCGGGGCGGGGGTGGAGAAGGCCAGAGGGGCAGGTTTGGTCAACCTTAGAAGGGGCCGTATTCTTCTGATCCTCTTTTTTACCCCAAAGAAAAAAAATGCAGGGAGATGGGGCCACTGTCCACATTACTGCTGGGCCCAAGGGTGAAAAAACAGCTTCAGCTTCCAGGGCTGCCCAGTGGCCCAGACACTGTCAGGGAGGTGGCACAGACCTCAGGCCCATTTAGTGCCAGCGAGGAGTACCAGTGGAGGGGCTGCTCTGAGAAACCCAGAGTGGAAAAGCTGGGCTCAGAGGCCATCTCCTCTAACGCTGTCCATTTACACACAGGGAAACCGAGGCCCAAAGAGGAGCTAGGATTTGCTCAAGGCCACGGCAGAGGCAGGTCTTGAACCTAACATTCTGGATTGTTGCGTTCTGCACTCTTGCTATTTCCCTCCTGTGACTAGCTGCCTAAAGTCAATCATCCAGCCCCCAAGAACGTGCCCCTGGGCCTCATAACTAAGAAATGGCTAGGGGGAAGGGGCGAAGATGGAGGGGGTGGGAGAGGGGAAGAATGGGGGGAGGGGGAGAGACGGACACAACAGAGCCCCCTGCCCCCACCCCTACCCTGAACTCCCACCTGCAGGGTCTGGTAAGTGAAGCCCCAACGCCTGAATCTCGTCGTTCATAGGGTGCTGATGCCTGGAGTCCAGCCAGGGACCCTGCAGCTTCAGCCTCGTTCATGGAGTTCCTGCTACTGTCCAGTTCGCTGGAGGATGCCACAGTGTCAGAAATGGAGTGTCCTTCTTCCACAGACAGGCTGGACGCAGAGGTGGGTTCCCCACCCGAATTTGCCTCCTGTTCGTTACCCTGGGCCGGGCCCAGGGCCTTCACTTCAGCCTGTCCCTGGGGCTCAGCTTTGGCTGGGTCCGGGATGACTGCCTGGACATTAGCCTGGCCCGGAGCTGAGGCCTCTCTAGGGGCTGGAACCTCAGACTGACTTTCAACCTCAACTGTGGCTATTTCTACTGATGAAGTGGCTTCCTCCTCTTCTTCGTCTTCTTCCTCTTCCTTATCTGCAGGCCCCAGGTCTGGGTATATGGCCTGAGACCAAAGCTCTACGCGTTGCTGCAAGCCCCATACGTGGTGGAGGATGTCGTCTAGGTGAGCATAGCTGCCCCCAGCATCCTCCTCATCTTCGGCCTCAGCCTGAGCCAGTATAGGCTCAGCTGAGTACAGCTCTGGCATGTTGTCATAGGTGCTGGCATGGCTGCCCGTGGAGCCACAGGAGCCCCGGCGCCCTTCACAGCCCCAGCGCCTACCTGGCTGCCAATCAGCCAGATGGTGTCCATCCTCAGGACACAGGCTCTCAATGGACAGGGAGCGAGGGAATGTGCCTGGTTTGTGGTCCCTGGGCACATGCACCAGGCAGTCACCCCTGTGTACCCGTGAAGGATGCCGGAACGTAGCTACAGGCCAGACCTCCCAGGTCCTCCGAGTTTCACTGACACCACCACTGGCTGAGGTGTCTGCCCGGTTCTTGGCCCTGTAGAATCCAGCTGAGAAGAAGCCACGGCGGCTGCGGAAAGACAAGGCTTTGGTGGCCTTCTCCGAACTGGCTGGGCTATGCTCGGGCTCAGCTTTCCGGCTGCCACCCTTTTCCTTCCGCCTCAGAGACTCAAGGTGCTTGAGGAAGCTGCGGGAACGGTGCTTCTTGGCTTTGTCCTGGGGACCCTCTGGGTCCCGGGTGGGTCTGAGGAGGGACAGGTCACACGGGCTTGGGGCACGGCTTAGCAAGGGCAGGTCCGCTGGCTCGGGTGGTAGGCTCACAGTGATGGCTGGCAGGGAGGTGGCACTAAGCTCAGTGAGGACACTCTCACAACTAGAGGTCACTGGCAGCCCAGGACTCGGTGGAGCCAGCAGGTCAGAGGAGCCCACGCGAGACCAGTGCTGATTTTCTCGCTGCAAGGCCCAGGGGTTGCTGATGTGACACTGCTCCTCCTCTTCGGAGTCGTCATTCTGGGAAGGACACCACAAGGATGGGTCAGAGAAGTCCACCTAACAAGCCCTTGCTTGTGCTCCACTCTCTGCCTCCAAACTCTTGTGGGGTTTGGAGGCAAAGGACCCTGCTTTATGCTTTCTAGAGGAGGGAGCCGACTCTGGGAGTGTCGGAGGAAGGAAGCCAGGAGTCACAAACAGCCCAAATGGATGGTCAAGGTCATCTGATTAATCTAATACCTCCCCAATTACAGATAGAGAAACCTAGACCCACAAATGAGAAGCTACTTGTCCAAGGTCATACAATGTCACCCAGGAAGTCAGTAGCAGAGCCAGGCTAGAATGCAGGCATCTTGACCCCATGTCCTCAGCAGCCTCTCAAGTCTAGACTAGAGTCTTAGATCAGAATCACAGCATGCCAGAGCTGGGAAGGAGATTTTAGATTTTCTCATTTTCTAATTTGCAAGGTGGGAAAACTGAGGTCCAGAGAAGGCAAGAGGCTTGCCCAAGGTCACTGAGCAGTCAGTGGCAGAGCTGAGACCAGGTCCCCGGGGTCTTCTGCTTCCCAGGCCAGGTTTCTGGCAACTTGGCTGATGCACCCAACTGCAGGCCTCTGGAGGAGAAAGACCCAGAGGAAGCACAAAGCCTGACCCCAGGGAAGGATGGGGTAATCAGGTCCACATTCCAGGGCTACGTGAAGACCGACAGGCCTCCTGGCTTCTGCATTCCCAGATTGGGAGAGTCCGAACGACCTTTGGAGGCTATTAATCCCCCCCCCCCCCGACCACCACTACCACCATTCATTGTAGAGATGAGGATAATGAGGCTAGAGGGAAAGAACTTTGTGTGGGTTGGGTTGAGAACTGATTTCTAAAACCATACAGGCCATGATTTTTCTATCACAGTATTCAGTTTCTACCCCCTAGTCAAGGAATTTTTGCCATCACAGAGCAGGAAATGGGGGCAGATGGATTTCCCTGAGGAAGGGCCATCTCTAGGTGAAGTTAGTAAACCCAGGAGGGAGAGGTGGGCTGAAGTGGGTGCATGAGGACATGGGCCAGGGTACTTGTTATCACACTCCAGCTCCTAGACCAGGCCAAAACCCAGAGGCATCACAGAGCCCCCTGTACTCCACTCCCAGGCTGAAGCAAGGCACTGCTCTGGACGACCCAGACTCCCAGGGCACTGGAGCTAGTTTCCAAGTGGTTTGTATATGTCTGGGGTTCCGCATGGTGCCACAAGGCCACAGGCCCCACTGTTGCCATGCCTCACCTGCTTGCATTGAAAATGAACCTCCAGTTTCATCGAGGCACAATTGTTCAAGGTCATCAGCCTCCTGCAAGAAAATGAGGCAGTGTTCACCCAAGCGTCCTAACCCCCAACGCCTGCAGGGCATAGCCTACCGAGACACTCCCAAGATGCCATCCACTAATTCACACGCACAGCCATGGAAACTTCTCCCAAGCCCCAGTGTTTGTGAAAGTTTCAGCGTCAGGCATGATACCGGGGCAGATTATGGCCTCTGGACTCTGAGAGCCTTTACATGTGGAAAGCAACCACTACAAAGATGGGACAGGAAACAAACCAGTACAGAACAGCACCAAAGGTTCAGCAGGCACACAGAGGGAGGGACAAGGAAGTTCCATGAACAGAGAGGGGTGTTCTCAGAGAAGGCTTCCCAGAAGACAGAAATGGGATTCAACAGGAGACTAGGATAAGGGAGAGAGGGAACACAGCCAGGAAAGAGACCCGAGTGGGTATGAGGGGTGACTGAGGCAGATAAGGGCCTCAGGTGTCATGCTAAAAAAGCTTTGGACTTTTCCCTTCAGGCAGTAACACATTTTTCTTTCTTTTTCTCTTTTCTATTAGTTTCAGGTGTACAAAACAATGCACTAGTTATACTTTTCACCCCTCACAAAGTGACAACCCCCTCCCCCAATCCCCCCCCATATACTTATCTATTACAATTCCATTGACTCCACTCCCCATACTGTACTCCACAACCCATGACTATTATATTAAATTATAGTTGACATTCAGTATTATTCAGCTTCAGCTTCAGGTGGATAGTGCTGTGGTCAGGCCTCTACACCTGAAAACTGACTCTAGTGGCTGTTGGGAGGCTGGACTGGGGCAAGAAGTAGGAGGAAGATGCAAAGATGGAAGGCAGAAAGGCCAGTGAGGAGGCGGTAAAGGATCCAAGGAGTCGTGGTTAGGCCTCAAAGGAGGGCCGAGCTGGTGTAAGTGGAGAGGGAACAAATCAGAGGATTGTCTGGGGGATCGAACTGAAGTGAGAAAAGAGTCAAGGCCAGATCCTGGCTTTCCAGCTAGAATGCCTGGTGGGGTGAGGGTGTCACGGACCCAGAAGACAGAATGAGTGGGGTGACTGCGCTAGGCGAGCTTTGTTAATAGGCGGGGCCCCGCCTCTGTTAGGGGGACTGGGATTGGCTGTTTTCCACGAGGAAGCCCCAAGCCAAGCCCTGGCCTCCCAGACCTGGCCCTCAGCCCCCCCTACCTGAAAAGGGCCCCCAAAGAGTCTTCGTCCAGAAAACCGTGGTCCTTCTTCACAGAGCCAAGATCCAGGGGAAACGAACCTTCTGTATGGCAGAGAAGGCAAGATGAGTTGAGAGCAGCGGGTCAGAATCTCTGCCAGCGGCCCTTGAGCTGGAAGGGGAAGCAGAGAGGCAGGCCAGGAAGAGCAGAGCAGACAGAGGAAGCCTGGGGGCAAGAAGAACCCAGGGAGCGCGCGTAGGCCGGCGGGTGAAAGGGGGAGGGGCCTCATCAGTTAGTGGGGCGGGTCCATGGGTGACTGCAGATCTGAGGCCCTGGGCGGCTGCATAGGCTAACATGCCCCGTCCCCCCCGCCCGCCCCCGCCCCTTTGAAACTTGGGCTGCTCAGACACGGAACCTCCTCTCTGCTGCACGGTGAACTGGGGGAGCAGAGAAAGAGTGAGGACAGAAAAAACACTTCTGCCTGCTAGCCAGAGCAGGGGGCCCCAGTCCCTGGGGTTTGGGGAGGGTTAGGGGAGAGAGGAGCCAGGAAGGCTCACACCTCTCTGCCTTATTGGTAAAAAGAGCCCATTTTCTCATTTCCTAATATTCATTCCTCCTTTGTGCCAGACACTGGGGACACAACAGTGAATGAAACAGAACTGGTCCCAACCTTCCTGGACTTTTCACTCTCCTGGGTGTAACAGACAATAAACAATATGTGACACAAACAAGACAATGCAGGAACAAATGCTACAAAAGACATCAGCCAAGGTGATGGGGTCAAGAGAGTCTGGGCGGGGGCTACTCCTAGGGAGGTGGTCATCAGACACCTTTGGGGCAGTGACCTCTGAGCTGAGTCCTGAAGAATGGGAAGGGGCCCGCCGTGCAAAGAGCCTGGAAAGAGATGGTGGCAGCACTCACATTAAGGCTTCAAAGATGGAAAGGGCCCGGGGTGAGCATGTGATGGACAGGAGCCTGGGGCGTGCTGAGCGCAGGGGAGAGGAGTAAAGGGCCGTCTTGTGGGCCTGGGCTGACTTCATTGTAAGTGTGATGGAAGCCAGCAGAGACGCGCCAGAGTCAGAGCACAGGAGTGACACAGTGAGGCCTAGGCTCACAGGCGCGCTCCAGCTTCTGTGCACTCACAGGAAGGAGGTGGCACTCTAGGTCAGGTGACAGGTGACAGCAGGTCACACTGATGTGACAGTGAAGGTGGTAGGAAGTGGATCGATTCAAGATATAGTCTAGAGAGAGAAGGAACCTGCTGAAATATTAGATAGGGGGGACAAAAGAAAAGAGGAATTGGGGGTGATTTCCGGATGTGGGGCTTGCATGGCTGGTGATGCCATCAGGGGTTCAGGTTTAGAGCAGTCAGACATCTGAGTAGAGATGTTGAATTGGAAGTTGAATAGATATATCTGAACAGAGAGACATTTGAGAGTCACCAGAATATAGATGGTACTTGGACAAGGATCTCCTGGGAAAGAAATGTTGAGAGAGCAGAGGGGCTAGCATGTAGCCCTGGGGCACCCCAACACTGAGCTGTCATTTAGAGGAGCAGGAGTCAGCTAAGGAGACTGAGAGCAGCAGCCAGAGGGAGGGTTTCTAGAAGCTGAAGTGAGCGGCCAACTACACTGAGTGCTTTTGAGAGATGAAGTAAGGACTGGGAAGTGACCACTGAATTTGACCTCATGCAGGTCACTGGTGAGCTGGACAAGGACAGTGTCATTGACAAGGTGGGGCAAAGCCAGCCTGCAGTGGGGGTGTGAGAAGAAGAGGGGAAGTGAGACAGCAAGAATGAGGGATGCTAAAGGAAAACGGGAAGATGAAGGCCCGCGAAGAAACGAAGCTGTGGGGAAGGGGAGGGGAGGTGAGGGCAGGCCGCATCCATGGAACTGGCACCTGCAGTGGCCGTGCTCAAGACCAGGTGCTTTAACACCTGAGCGATGCCAGAGCTTGTGAGAGCTGAGGAGAGCCATCTGGTAGAGAAGATGATATAGGTGTAGGTACGAGCAGCGCAGTCAGAGAAGCTGCTTTGCCCCATGTTACAGGTGAAAGAACAGAGGGATGAGGCAAGTTTGGGGAAGAGAAGCCTTACCCTCAAAGAGCTGGGCATACTGAGAGAATCCTGTCGCTCGGAGCCACTCGCATGCTTTTTTGGCCTCAGCTTCTAAAACAGAACAGGGGGGAGAATGAGGTGGAGAAGTGGGGTTAGCGGGTTGATGGGTGCACGCTGCATCACCTCCAGCAGGCTGGCACCTCTAGTTCCGGTGACCCGGAAATGGCATGAGCAGCTCAGAGGGGCTGGCATATTGCCTTCGTGCCCCAGCCAGGTAGGATTCACCCTCAGCTCCCCAAGAGCCACTTCCTCTATGTGCTGAGCCCCCTTTCTTGAGCCTCAGTCCTTGCCTGTCCCATGCCTCTCCCACTCTCTCGGCCCTGCTCGGGAACAGAACCCACCAACCCCAGCAACTGCCAGGACCATCTGGGCTCAAGGAGTCCTGCTGGGGGAGAAAGGCACAGCTGTGTCTTCAGCCCTCTTCCTCGGGGAGCCATCCCCTTCCACGGCCTGTGGAGACCGACTAGTCCAGCTAGGGGTACGGAATGTTGACCAGTTATGGTTCTCTTTCACCCTCATCTTAACTAACCTTCTCCGGCACTGGCAACCAAAGCTCCTTTAATGCACACAAGCTCTGAAGAGGGCTTTAGTCTCCTGTCTCACGGATCTCCAAACCGGCTCAGCAAGGAAGGGCTGGTCGACAATCTCACAGTTTCCGGGGCAGCGGTGCTGGGGCCGGTCTGACTCCCACTCAGGGCTCCTACCCTTGTGACATGGCGGCTGCCTCAGTGCTCCTCCTCCCCCACCACTCATCATAACCCAGTGCAAACAGGCCAGCCACTGAGGAGAGCTGGGACCTGTGGGTATCTTGGAGGGCAACGGCTGGGTCAGCCTCCCTCCCCCCCGCTGCTCTGGCACTGTCCGCCAGTGGGGCATGCCTGCCAGCCTCAGTGGAGACGTGTAGCTGGACTGAAGCACAGGGGAGAGTCCCTCCTGGCCCAGCATAGGCTGAGGACCAGCAGCGAAGGCCTGGGACTGCCCAGGCAGCTATGTGTTCCCTACCCAGGTGGTTCCTGGGAGCATTGGGGCTGGGACCTGGCATAGGGGCAAGCAGCTGCTGGCTCAGCAGAGCTGCTCCCTCAGCAGAGCTGCTCCCTCAGCAGAGCTGCTTTGGCCACGCAGTCCAGCCCCGGTTTCCTTCATTTTCTTAGCACATGTGACCAGGCCACTCCAAGGAAACTGGTGGGGTTTTTCCAGGACAGGAAGTGCTCTGTCTTCCCAGTGCTCCCCAACAAGGAAATTCAGGAAGAGATGCTGGCAGCCGGAACGGATAACTTAAAGGACAAATCAGTATTTCAGGGATGCTGCATGGGTGGAGGAGGAAGGAAAGCATGTGGGAAGGTGGAAGTTGCTCAGAAAAACTAAGAGGCTCCTTAAGGGTCACACACTAACGAGGATTTGACGGGGACAAGGGAAGGCTCTGCAAGGGAGCCCCTGAGGGCTTTGGGGGCAAACAAGGATGGGGCGGGGATGCACACCTGTGCATTTCTGCAAGTGTGTGTGCCAGGTTGGTGCTGCCCCAGCATCTGTAGCCGTTTCCTTATGTCCATGATCCACATGGATTGGCATGGGCTGGCGCACTTCTATACCCACCCCCACAGACCCCTGGTCTGTGCATGCAGCTGCACATGTGCGTGTACGTGCGTGTGCGCACGCGTGTGTGTGTGTGTGTTTGTGTGTTTTGTTACTGCAGCTCTTTTATCTATGATAGAGATTTAGGAGTCATCGGGACCTCCAAGAGGTCCCGAAAGCGTCTGTTCTCATGAAGCCCAGCTAGCACCACCTCTGCCCCTCTGGCAGGGGGCAATGCTGGCCTGGGAAAGGACCCAGGTCTCTAGGCAGGTGGTAGGCTGGAAGCTGTGTTAAGAGCAGCCTGAAGGGACTTCACGCCCACTCAGGGAGCATTGGAGGGACATGGTTTCGCTGGTAGGGCAGCGCAGCTGGCTGCTACAACCATGCCCCAGTCTCCTACTCCTGCACACACCTGGGAGAAGGCCCTTTCCCCTAACAGCCAGCTCTGCTTTCCTGTCATTAGGACAAGGTGGAGGTGCCAACGGAGAGGCCAGATCGAACCTGCCAAAAAGTGGGCACAGAAGGAAACAGTGACATCTAAAGAGACATGAGCCTGATATGGCCTCCCCAGGCAGGAGAGCCCCCAGCCACTCATGGCTTGAAGCTGAACAAAGAGGAGGAGAGGGGAGGAGAGAGCTACCCGCCTGTCCATCACTCCTCTGCTCCTTCCTAAGCCTGAGAGGGCTGGGGGAGTGCAGTGATGAAGTCCTGTATCTTGCAGCATGTGCCTGAGTCACAGAGCCCACGGGAGAGTGGCAGGCTGCCTGCTCCCCTAATGCTAGGTGTGAAGAGGACCAGCTCACTCAGGTGGGTGCCAAGTTGTTTCATTCCTACCTAGGGCTCTCTGTAGCCCCTGCTATTCTGAGGGTGCTCCCTGTCCGCAGCAGCAGCAGCACCTGGGAGCTTGTTAGACATGCAGAGTCCCAGACCTACTGATCTGAACTGCCACTGAACCTGATACTCAGGTGATTTGCATGCAAATTAAAAGTTTGAGACGCGCTGGCCTAAATCACATAGCTCAGGGATTCTCAGCATTGGATGCACGTTACAATCAACTAAGGAGTTTGTATTGTAAATCACCAATTCCCCAGGGCCCCATTCCCAGAGGCTGGTTTAATTGGTCTGTGATGAGACTCTCCAAACGAGTATTTTTAAAACGCTACAGTAGGGGCATACAGAGGCCCACCTGCCCTCAGATGCCAGGTAAACAAGGGCTTAGATTCAAAGGAACCAACTCCAGGCCCTCCCAATTTTTTACTGCCCCTTCTGGTCTAGTGGAGTGACAAGTGGCGTTCAAATCCTGAGGCTGTCACTCACTCGCTCTCTGACTTTGGGCAAGTTGTTTAACCTAAGACTCGGTTTCCTCCTCTGTAAAATGGGGGTGATGGAATCCACTTCTAATAGCTACTGAGAGCATTTAATAAAATACTGGCAAGACAGAAAGACCCTTTCTGACACATACCACCAAGCACTCACCAGACGAGGCCCCTCCCGCCTCTGCCCAAAGCTTCCCAAAGGGAAATGAGAAAATGGGAGAAAGAAGCCCAGCTCGCGTCCCCTTCGGAGTCTGGAAAGTGGCCACATCCAAATCCCTGTCACAATTGGAGCCAAATGGCTCAGGGAAGTGAAGGTAGGAGACAGAAATCTTGAAGGCCACAGCAGCTCCAAAAGACAAAATAGCCAAGGAGCCTACATCAGGGCTCCAGACCGAATCCCAACAGCCCTCGTGGCAGGAATCTGGAGAATGTAATAGGTTATTGCCCAACAGGATGTTAGGGACATTGGCTCCTGACAACACACCACCCTATGGAGAGCTGGGAGGCCCTGAGGGTCCCTCGCAGATGAAGCAGTCCGGGACATATGTCTTGGTGATTAAGGGCTAAGCTCTAGCGTTTTGCCTTCCTCCCTCCCACCCGTCCCAGCCTGCCCAGGCTGGGGCCAGGAGTGACCACCCACCCCTAGAAGAGTCAGCTCACCTGGGACTGGGGCCCAGGCGGCCTGATGAGGATTGCTTTATGTGCCCGGCGGGGAGAGTGACACCGGGCAGGCTGAGGCGAGTGATGTAGGAATGTCTGTGGCCCCTGGTCCTGCCTCTGTCCAGATGTGCAGATTCCAACAGTTTCAACGGCTATATTATACAAGCTGTGCTCTGGCCAAGGATAGGGTGATATGCTAGCACAGGTCAGAGATAACACTCAGCTAGCACAAGCTGAATTCCACTGAGATTTAGGCCCAGGCCCTCCCCCTGGGGAGGGACCCAGATGATCTGAGCCATAGATTTGGGGGAGAGAGCATGCTAGAGAGCTCTGGAGTCAAATCAGGCCCCAGGGCCACACTCACAGGGAGCACCAAAGGACTGGCAGAGCAGCAGCGGCCAGTTTCCGAGGTCAGTGATGGTGTCTGCCCCTACACTCTCACAGGCCGCGGACCAGGGCTCTTAGCACAGTGTTTTGCTATGCAGAGAAGGGTGGAAGGAGGACAGAAGCAGGGCGTCTGTTCTTGAGCTGTGCTATGTGCATGATGGTAGGCTTTATGCACCCAGGAGAAACGCAGCAACACTCCCCATGGAGGAAATGCAGTAATGGCTGGCTGTGATAACTGAGCTGGAGAATAAGCTTTTTCCAATCACGCCGCTCCCTACTTGCTGCCTAAGTCATCTTAGGCAACTTGCTTCATCTGCTGAGCTTTGCTTTCCAAACCTACACTGTGAGGACTAACAGCGTTCCAGCTGGCCTTGCTGGTTACTGTCTGGGTTTGCAAATGTCTGTCTGAAAGTTGTCATTAGAGAGGGCTGCTGTTGTTAGGACTACTCGAACGGTGTGTTCACAGAGTCTATTACGCTCAGTTCAGATATCGTGTCCTAGTTGTAAAGAAGTCAGAAAGAAAGCTAGGAGGAAAAGACAAGGCAGTAGGCAACTAAGCTTTGGGAAACCAGGACTCCCCCAGCCATTGTCACCAAGCACACCCTCTCCGCGCCATTGGGGAACTCGAGTCCTTAAGCCCTTTGGTCACTCAGTGGGCCGTCACAAGCAATGGGTGGATGACACAGAGGCCCAGATCAAAGTGTCTTTCCTACGGCCGGAGTGGTAACCGCTCGACTCAGGATGCACATTATAATCTGGGGAGCTTTTAAAAATGCCAGTGCCTGCGACCCAGTCATGAATGATTAAATTAGAATCTCTAAGGAGAGGATTGCTTCTGCTTGTTTTTGAGAATTCTCCAGGTGATTCTAAGTTGCAGCCAAGATAGAGATCCACTGACCTAAATAGATGTGGCTCGCAAAAAAGCCACAGCACAGGTCTCTGGAAAGATTCTAGCCAGAGGCCGACTCAGGCTGTTCTAATCACTGGCCCACGTCCCTCTAGGCTGGAGAGCAGGAGCAGGAGAGGGCAATTAGCAGAAATATGAATGCATGCGGTAGGACTGGCGGGCAGGTCTGTGGGTGTTTTTGGAGGTAATTGATTCAAACAGAGGACCTGCTCCTCAAGGCAGCTCCTAACCAGTGGGTTGCTTTCCTTTACCATACTTAGCGCCTTAGCTGGAAAGGCATCTCATCTATGGCCCTCACAGCAGATCCACAGCAGATACTGGCCCTCTGAAACAGATCCGGTATCAGCATGGACTCTCCCACCTTCAGTGAGCACAGGCGGAAAGCATTCCAAGGCGGTGGAGAAAGACCTGCAATGCCACTGTCTATGTGCCTACCCAAGTTCCCAAGGTGGGCTCAGCGAGGACAAGCTGATACCCTAGACAGGCAGAGGGGCCGCCTACCACTCCAGGCCCTGCTGCTGCCCCTGAGAAATGCTAGGTCCTGACAAACAGCTCTTCTGACCACTTCTCTTGGTTGATGCATGGCCTGTTTCCTTTGCCCACCCCCACTCCTAGAGAGGAGCCTCCTTGAGGAGGAGATGCTGGCCTTTTGGGAGAGGGCTTACACCTTACTTGGCCCCAAGTGCTTATGGCCAGCCCGCTTTACCCTCCAATAAGTGGCCTACGCCAAAAGAAGTGGGCCCATCCAGCCTCAAGCCTTGGATCTGTCAGGGGCGGAGCTTCATTTGAACTTGCACAAAAGGGCCCTCTGGGTTAGCAGTGACCCTGGCAGAGACGCCGCAACAGATGATTGCCTGGCTATGCCACCTCTCTCTGGGGGACCAAGGGAAAGGGGCCTTCACAAGGGCCCATACTAAGAGCTGTCATGGATTCCAGGACAGCCAGGGCTTCCCATCCCAACACTGGAGCAGACTTTCAGGGGGGTCTGCAATACCCTGTCCACTGGGAAGGTGGGTACACTGGTGTCCCTGCCCTGGCTGCTCTTGGCTGGAATCACAACTCTAACTAGATGCTTACAGGGGAGGGAGGCAGAGGGAGGGAGAAAAGCCCAAAATAGCTCTCACCCCACATTCCAAACCTCACAGGAGGAGCACCACAGCAAGCGGCCTCGCTTGGCAGTGCTAGACACTGGCTGGCCTCCGGCTTCTGAGGTCAACGGGCAGAATGCGGGGCCCCTGCTACACCTGTTCGGAAGCCAAGCTCCTGGGTCCATGCGAGAAACACTTTTGGAGTCTCCCTGTCACAGCTGAGGCACAAAGGCAAACGGCCCAGGAGGGTACAATGCTATGGGACCGGGTGGCAATGACACGAAGCCACTGAATCATCTTGCTGGCCAGGGGCAGGTTCACATGTGTGGCTCTCTACTCTAACACCCCTCTCTCCTTAACATTCCTCGTCCAAGGCTACAGGACCACAAGGATTCTTCAACCAGGGACAATGTATGCCCCCCTCCTCCCGGGGGAGGGATGAGACTAGCATCTACTGAGTAGACGCCAGGGATGCTGCTAAACATCCTGCAATGAGCAGGACAGTCCCCCACAACCAAAGAAGGTTTGATTCCAGACCTGAAGTGTGAGATCTTACCTGGGGGCCTCAGGCACTGCCAGGCAGCTCCACCCCACCTTGGGGATGTCCTGGGGGGGGGCGAAGAATGGACACAATATTCAATGGAGGTCCCTTGTCTTTGGACACTGTGGACCCCTTGCAGGGTCAGCTGAGGAGAGGTGGCAGTTCTAGCTTGGAATTTTTATAAATATGGAATGTACACAAGGACCACCAACCGTGCCCCTGTCCCCATGAAGCTGTGGCCTGAGCTCCAGTACGTGGCTCTAAGTGAGGGGGGGCTATAAAGGCGTGGTAGCTAAACGGACCTCTGGCCTCCTGGGTCTGCTTGAGAATCTGAGTCCAGGGTTTGCCAGGCCTGTGGTCACCTAGGCTAGCACTAGATACAGCAGGGCCAAAGCAGGCAGCTGACATTCCTGCCCGGCCCAGGGCTTCCCTGTGACAGCAAAGGTCATAGTTGCCACCTGTTCTGCCACACTCTCTCCATTAGGTTTCTTGCCCCCAGGGGATCCTGCCCCCAGCCCAGTCCCAGGTGCTCTGACAAGGTCATAGTGACAAGGAAAGACAGGCGTTTTCATAAGCCACATGCTGCTCCATCCCCTCCAGTGCCCAGTCTGGAGGCAAGAGATGACAGCCTAACCAGTCTGGGGCAGACGTTAGACCAGTGGTAACTGGTCTCCACTGTGGTATGGAAGCATACTGGATGGAAGGTCAGGAGAACCACATTCTGGCCTTAGCTCAACTAAGAACTTGTCAGGTGACCTTGGACAAGCTACGACCTCTGCCTGAGCCTCAGTTTCCCCATCTTCTAATGGCCATTCACCGAAATCTAGATCTGGAGCAGAGGTAGGTGTGGCTGGCAGTGGCTGCACATTCTCTTCTGGGAGACTCAAGGTAGGGTCCTCGGCGAGGTTCAAGACCGAAGCCATCTTCCCCTCCCCAGCTGGCTCTCCTGATTTCCTGCCTCCAAAGGCACCAAACACCTAGGCAGACTTCCTCTCTCCACTCATGTATTTAGTCACCGAGTTCCATCAATTTTTCAATTGACTGGTCACGGTTTCCCACAACCAGCCGTGCTCCAGATTCTCATGCCTGGATTATTTCAGTCCTCCAAGTTCCCAGCCTCCAGTCTCTCCTTCCAACAGGTCGTCCTGCCAGCCTCTCCTTCCAAGAGCCCAGCGCTGACCTGGCCACTCTCCTAATCTGCAACCTAACGGGCTCCCCACTGCCCGCAGCCCAGGGCAGCTTTATCAGGCTGCTTTCTACCTGGCCCTTGACCCAGCCTGGGTTGAAGCTGCGAACTCCTATTATTCCTCAGGATGAAGGCCAAACTTCCCCTCCTGTGGTGCCTGTCTTCCCTGACCTCTCACCACGCCCTACCACCCAATGGCTCAGTAAATTAAGTGGCCCTGTACACATTTCCACTACCTTCTCAGCAGCACTCGAGTCTGTCTCCCCCATTCAGCTGGAGCTCCACTGCATTGGTCTCAGCATCCTCAGTGCAGTGTGGTAAGGGCTACTGAATGTTCTGGCAACACCTCCACAGGAAGTCCTGCTTCCCAACTAAACAGTATGTGGGCCTCTGACCCCACGCCCTCCTCCAGTATCCCCACAGCAAGGTTGCAGGCGTGAGCACACACCTACAGTTCAGCACTTGGCCAGAACACCTTGTTCCAGGGCAGAAAGCACCGCCAGGAACCAAGGCCCACAGGTGTGAGAAAGGAAGATAAACTCGCCCTGAGGGTGGAGGCACTCTGGCCTCAGCAGCACTTAGCTTTCCTATCCCAAGCTGCTGCAAGGACGTCGCAGCTCGCTGGACAGAAAGGACATGCGCCATCTCCTGCTTCCCTGTCTTGGCCTGCAAAGTCTTGGCGCTCGCCCGTTCTGACCCGGTGCCACCAGTTCTACATCCCACCCCACTTGCCTGCTTCCTTTTCCTTCTTCTGAGGCCAAATATAAACTCCCGGACAGGAAATGCTTGGAGGAGCCTGTCCCCACCCTGAGATCCAGAGAAAATTGTCTCTGACACAAAGGAAATGGGCTTGCGAGAAGGAGCCTCCTCGGCTGGGGCCTGTTCTCCTTCTGGAAGCCAGTGGACACAAGCTGTCCCCTGAGCCCTGCGGTCGGCCAGCCAGCCAGACGGCTGTGACCTGAGCACAAAGGAGAGGGCAGGAGGTGACAACGTGGGGCAAAGAGGAAACAGAACTCAAAATGTTGGCCTAACGGCCTTGTAACACCTAAGACCGTAGAGGTTTAGGGGTACAGTGGGAAGAGTAACAGGCGAGCCAGTCACACCTTTTAGTCCTCTCTACTACTTCTTAACTGCAGCTGTGTTCATTGCTTATAACCTTTATGATAATGAATGTAATTATTAATATTAATAATAGATGCTAATATTTACTGAGTACTTATTACCTGTCAGGCCCTGGGCTAAGAACTTTACACAGATTGTCCTGGCCAAGACTTAACTTCTCTACGCCTCAGTGTCATCTGTAAAATGGGGATATGATCATAGTAGCGACAACATGAGCTTTTTGCAATAATGAAATGAGATAATCATAACAGCCAAAGGGTATGAGTCATTGGTATGTCCCAGGCATTACTTTAGGCACTTTTTATATGACTTCTGTCATGGACTTCACAACCACCCTGTGAGGCCAGTGCTCTGATAACCTCTCTTTTGGGCAGATGAGAAAACTGAGGCTCAGCGACAACAAGCAACTTGCCCCAAGTCAGCAGCTAAGAAGTGGTGGACCAAGTGCAAAGCCACACTCAGGACCACCAAATCAAAATCCTCCTCATTAACTACGAGAAATTGCTGAGGTCATAGACACAAAAAACATGCCGGGGTTTTCCCAGCATGAACCCTTAGCCTGAAGTAAATGCCCATCAGTGGAGAAAGCACTTGACCATCCCACATACCATTTAGCCCCCACAATAGCCCTGTCCAAAGCAGGCCTGCTGCACATGAGGCAAGCCCGAGCCCATGGAAGGTCACGTGGCTTCTACTGGACACAGATGGGGCCAGGGGCCCACCTAAATGTTCAGCGCCACATCTGTTACCAGGTCAGCCTCCCTAGGCTGTCCCCTCCAAATCCAATCCCCCTTGGCTGTGCACTTTTTTCAACTAATATGATTGAGCTACTTGGTGCCAGGCCCCATGTTGGCACCAAGGTCTGAAAACTGAACAAAAGCTGAACTCGCCTGGTGTACTTGGCCAGAGCTGCTACCAGGCCCGTCCTTGTCAGGGAGGAAGAGGCTAACATGGACTCTCCTTTGTAGCACCCACTGGAGCTTGTTTGCAGACAGGATAAAAGAGAATGAGCTCCAAAGCAATGGAGCTGGCAGGTGGTACAGCCTCACAGAAGGAAGCTTGCAGCACCCAAGGGCCCTGAGGCGAGAGCTCTGGGCAAAAGGCCCCCTCCCCACATGCACAATTCCAGTATGGGCCACAACAGCTGGAGGAATCACGGAGTTGATGCGGCCAGCCTCCTGCCTGCCTCTAACCACCCACGCCTTCTAAAAACTGCAGCCTGGTTGTCAAGAGAGCTCATTAAAGTGTCTCTTCTTCCCTGATGCCACTCGCACCCTGGTCTGCACCCCGCAGTGCTGGGAGGTGCTAATCATGTGGGCCTGCTGTCAGAACCACCCCCAACTCCCTCCTGCAACCCCCCCCACCCCAATGCAGCTCTGCTTTAGAGCATCAGTACCCAGCCCTTTGAGTTTTCTTTCCTGTCCCTCTGTCCACCGGGGGCAGGGGGGGAGCAGGCAAGGATCTGGGGGCTGTGTGCCCAGGAATGACTGACCGCTGGGGGCAGAAGGGAGACCCAAGCCTCAGCTCTTCAGGCACGGCACAGTCACTAAGGGTGTCAGTGTATCCGGGTGCTGATCCCAGCTCCATCACTCCCTAGCTGCGTGACCTTGGGTAAGCCCTTCATTTCACTTCTCCTTTTCTCACTTTCTTCATGTGTAAAATGGGGATGATGAGAGCAGTACCTACCTTACAGAACTGTCATGGGAGCTAAGCAGTGTGTCAAATGTGTCAAGAATCTAGAAGAGTTCACTGTTCTCATTGGTGTTCTCATCGTTACTACAGCCTGACGCAGTGTCATAAATGCCAGTAAAGGAAGGGACCCCGGAGGTGGGCATAGCCAGGGACACTTTTCTGGAGGAGGTGAAAGCTGAAGTGACAGAGAAGTCCAGACCTAATGCCCAGGAATTGGCCGGCTTGAGCACTGCACATCCTCAGGTCGGTGAAAAAGAGCAAAGTGACAAGGTGGCAGAAAGTACTACTAAACAATAAAATGAGAATTCTGTTTGCACTATTGGCTCTAAAACTCAACAACCCCATGACGGAGGTACGTATCACCATTTTATAGCTGACAAATGGAGGTTCACGGGGGTTAAGTAATTTGCCCAAAGTCACCCAGCGCTGCGTATACCAGAGCCCCCTGGTCTTCACGAGACAACTCTCCTGCCCCAGGCGCTGTGTGTACACCCCCGGATGTGTTCGGCCTCGGCTCCACTCCAGCCCCTTTCCACATGCCCCTCTTTGTTTTTCTCATCTCGAAGGCCCTGCTCAGGTGGGGGCCACTCAGGCCAGATATCTGGGGCCAAGGGCTTCCCAAGCTCCCTGCCCCTGCCCCAACCTGACCTGACCTCAGCCTGGAGCAGAAAAGCTGGCTGCAAGCACCTATTTCACACCTCAGACAGGCCAGCCTTTGGCCAGCCCAGATAAAGGACAGGAAATCCTCGGCCACCTCCCCAGGAGGTCGTTCCCTCAACCATGGGAACCAAGTTACAGCCTGGGCAGAGGTGGCTCTGTGGTGGGGAAGCTGCCGAGTCAGCCCAGCTGCCAGAGCTGCTGGCTGTGGTTTGGGGAAAACAGGGAGGGCTGAGGTCAGGAGATCTGGGTCCCGAATCTTTCCACCCTTCTCCTTCTAACCTTCCCCAAGTGGAGGTCCCCAAGGACCCCACTGGGGGCAGCACAGTATCTATCTTACTGGGCAGCTATGAGAACAGAGTAGCATCATGGAAGTGAAAGTGCCTCGGAAACTTTAAAGCAACAGGAGGACTCATCGTTGTCATCATCACTGACTGCTGGAAGAGGAGCGGCTGAGTTGGTGTTTCTCCCTGTCTGATTCACCCTTCCAGGCTCCACTGTGGGCATGGCTCATACTCATTTCCGGCTCCAGTGCTCCTTAAAACATCCCCTCTCCCCACCCCCACCAGCTCAAGAGAGGAGAGCAAGTGGCAGGAAAGCAGGACACATGGCAGCCCCCACATACTACACCGCAGCCAACTCATCAAGGTGAGCCCTTCCTCTCACCATGATTGCCCTCTGCTTTGAGGGCACCAGAAGGTGGCCCTACCCTCCAAAGGCTCCCCAGTCATGGGACCTGGCTAGACCCGAATGCCGAACAAATAAGAGAGAGCTGTAGGAGGTGCTTGGACCCAGGATGCTGGGCTTCAGAATCTACCTGCTGGAATCACCAGAAAACGATAATGGGGGGCTCCTCTGGATAAGCTCGGGCTAGAAGTAAACAGGAGAGTGAGGACCTTCTACAGAGCCATTTTGCACCCCAAGCGCCGCAAGCAGTAGCATGTGCAGATGATGGTAGTGAGGTCGGGAAGGGGACTGGTCCCAGGTCCCTGGAAGAACACCTGGAGAAGCTGAGGCTATTCGGCCTAGAGAAGAGGTAGGGGGGCTCGGGTTCTGCCCCCAGACCTCAGAAGGTCAGAGAGAGCAGACGGGGTCCAGGCGGTCCCCGGGAACAGAGCTGGGGCCCAGAGGTAAAAGTCACAGAGAAACAGAGTTCAGCTCGACATAAGAAGAAAGCTTTGGGGCATTCCATGGATGAAAGCAACTGCCTTGCAACACTGCGCTCCCAGGTCCTGAAGATGAGTGCACAGGAACTGCACGAGCAATTCTTGGCTGGAAGACCCATGCCTCAGGAGCATTGGACCGAGTGCCCTCTGAGGGCCCTACTTCGCTTCCTACCTCCGGGGTATCATGGGAGAAAGCGTAAAGGTGACTGGAGCTGGCTAGGCTCTCAGCCGATTCCCACAGAGATCTGAGATCCCAGCAGCACCTTGGGCTGGTACTGCCCAGGGGAACCAGGTCACTCATTAACTTGTGGCTGAATGGGTCAGACGGTGGCCAGCCAGGACAGACACAAACATGGGGAGGGGCTAGACAGCAAACTGCACGAAAGCCCACGCTCAAGGCAGTACAGGACCCAGCCAGCCCAAACTAACCAGCAGCTGGTGACAGTTAGTGAGCGGGCCTGGCAGAATTTGAAGCCAGCTCAGCTTTGCCTTGTGGGTAAGAAAAAGGCCTTGACTGGGAATGCGTACATTCACAGCTGGAGGCGAACCTGAGAGACCACTGAGTCTGTGCCACCTGCCCTGCCCATTCTAAAGATGTGTAAACTGAGGCCCAGGGAAAGCAAATGTTTTCTCTAAAGTCATGCATGGAGAGGTAGCTGTGGAGAGGCCACCTAGAATCCAGGTTGCCTGACTACAGCAGGGCCCACAGGATTCATGAAATGTTGGTTCCTCCTCGTGTCACCCAAACTGCAGAAAATTGCTTGTGGTCTAGAGCTTTCTAACTTGGACCTGGATCCTAGCCTGACCCATCGTCCCAAGTCCCACGGAGTGTTAAGATACAGGCTTTCTGCACCGGCAGTGGAGCTCGCTGGCAGTCACGTCCTGGCCTGGGGTGGGCGGATCCACGGCTATGCTGAAAACAGACACACACAGCTCCATCCCACCCCAAGGAATGGGACACCCTTTGGGGGGGCCTTTCTGGATCTTTTAGACTTCCAGATTGAGATCAGGGGGTCAACTGCTGCTGCAAACACCCGTACGCCATCTAGTTCTGATGACTACAAAGACCTTTACCTCACTGCCCATCTGAATCCCTATCCACTCAGCTCCCTCACCCCCCCAGTTCAATATGTGTCCTTGAAGCAATGTGAATAACCACTTGTGTTAGCCTAAGCGAAGACAGAGGGGCAGGAGTTTAATCTGCCCCAGAAGTTCCTGTGACTGAATGTTTGTTAATGTTCCCTTGGGGGAAGGTGAGGTTCAGAATGGGGTCCCTTTA
The DNA here is from genome assembly GCF_001890085.2 of Hipposideros armiger. Classification (NCBI taxonomy): domain Eukaryota; kingdom Metazoa; phylum Chordata; class Mammalia; order Chiroptera; family Hipposideridae; genus Hipposideros; species Hipposideros armiger. Next base: position 2,078,274 of record NW_017731469.1, read on the forward strand.
AGGCCTGAGGTGGACAGGGAGTTGGTTAATGGCCATCCCCAAGAGGTGACTTTCCAAGGTGGTTATTATGTGGCTCAATCATTAACCAAGCAGTGGCAGGACCCCAGGCTTGTTGGAAAGGAGCCACTTCTTTCGCAAGGACAGTCCGAGAGTAGGAGGCTGCAGGCAGGGAGAGCACTGGCGGGGTCTTTCCCTTCCTCTCACAGCCTGCTCTGGGGCAGCGGGAAGAGGCCTGGGTAAGGGAAGCTCTCCCTCAGCCCCACTCGAGGGTGGAGGAGGGCTGGCCCGGATATGGAGGAAGTCAGCACGCCCTCGCTGGAGTGGGAGGGAAAAGCGAGACAGTGAGGGTTTTTATCGTGAATGAGAGAGGAAGCTCCAAGCTGGGCCGTGGTGATTAGATGACCAGTTGGGAAAGACGCTCATCCTGAATGCATCCTGTTTTGCTCCAAACTGGCCTGAGGGGCCAGGGCCAGGGGAGGGGCGGGAGGATAGCAGCCTCCCAGGAACTCTCTCAGGCCTGCCCACCCCAGGCTCCTGGGTGGCCCTGGAACTGCAGAGGCCAGTGAGAGAGTTAGAACTCCCATTTACTTCTAGGGAACCAGGGCACAGGGTTTCCTCAAGAGGCCTCCACAAGACAGCCTCAGAGTCGAGCAGGGGCCCCAGAGAGAGGACAGCCGGCACTGTAATGAGGGCTAGGGCTCCAGAACCCCTCAGCACCGGCTGGGACCTTCCCGGAGACTCTCTTCCAGGGTTCAGCTCAAACTGCCTCTGTCAGTCACCTTCCCCTTCATCAAAAGCACTTGCTCCTTGGTCAGGCCTCCCAGGGCAAAACGTCCTCCTTAACAACTGGAAATCTGAACACTGCCAGGATATCTGGTGATATTAAGGGACTGCTCTTGGTGTGATAGTGGTGCCGTGGCTATTTTTCATGAGTCCCTCTCTTTTTGAGCTATATATTGAACTATTTTTAGATAAATTGAGGTCTCTGGGACTCATTTCAAAATAACAAGAAAGATGAAGGTGTAACTAGGGAGGGATTGATTGGCCAAGGGCTACTGGCTGTTGGAGTTGGGTGAGGAGCACATGGGGCTTATTACACTAACCATCTCTACTTTTGTGTGTTTGAAATTCCTCACAGTAATTTGTTTTAAAAAGTCCTCGCCGAGGTAAAGACTTGGTATGTCATGTATTATTTAGGCCACTAACTTCCAAACTATTGGGTTGTCGGAAAAGTCATGACGTATTTTTGCAATGAAAAACAGAAAAAATACGTCATGACTTTTCCAACAACCCAATAGATGGTAGATTCTCTGAAGGTGGGGTCACGCTCTGTGTCCTCCATAAGACTGAGCACCAAACGTGCACTTGATCATTTCTGTGGCACTTGGTAGTTTACAAAGCACTTGGACATGGGTTCCCCTCGTTTAATCCGGGGAAGTGGAAAAGGTGGAGAAAAACCGAGAGTCTGAGAGGCCAAGAGCAGGGGAGAGGCAGAGCCTGAATTTAAACCTCCCTGTGACCAGCTCCCTCCCAGTCCTCTTCTCTTTGCTGCATACCACCCTGGGACCCTGAGGAGCTTAACATCCAGTTCTACAGTCCCTGCCAGTCCAGGAAACAGGTACAGCAACCATCAGCATGCCAGTTCCCAAGGTGGAGGGCTGGGCAAGAAGACACTTAACATAAGCACGGCACTTCAGACGGTGACAACTGTCCATACCGTGGCTTATAGTCCACTGATTCAAGTTCACTAGGACCAACACACACATACCCCGCCCCCTCAAACAAACCAAGATCCCAAGTCACAGATGAATAGAGCCTTAAAACACTTGACAGTGACAACTGTGTACCCAGCCCTATGTTCAACTACTCTGTGCAGGGTTGCAGAACGGAGGAGCTCACACTTCTCATCCTCAAGTCCTCACAGCTTTAAGATCCCCTATCTGTATTTTACCTGATAACAGCCTCCCAAAGGCCCAAGGCTATGACACTTCATCCTACCCAAACTGAGAGTCAAAGGAAAAAGGTCCTCCCTATTGTATTCTAGCCAGAGACTCCTCACCCCACCTTCCCCTCAAAGGTGGGGGCACAGCCTGCCTTTGCGAAGCCTGCCAGCAATTGAACCTGAACTTTACTTGTCTGGAACAGGGAACTCCAGGAGTCTCCTGGCAGAAGAGCACTGACAGCTGCGACAGCATCCCGATCAGAGACTCCATCCTCCCTTCCCTTTGGGACCTGCTTGTTTTTGTGTCGCTGCTGCTATGCCTGGCTCCAGGGGTCCTCTGCTCCCTCTCCAATCCATAGTCCGAAGAATGGAATTTTAGAACTGCAAGAAGACAGAGAGGGTCAAAGTGCAGGGCTCTGTGTGCCACTTTCTTGGCTCCTCTGCTCAGACGCAGAAATGAGGACCAGCCCAGAATGACCAATGATATGGTAGCTGTAGCTTTAGGGTGAAAGAGTCCCCGCCCCCAACATCATCATCCCTGTCACATTCTTCCTACTTGCTCCATCAACCACTCAGAAACCACCTGCAGCCCCCATTTTCTCTGCGCCCTTGGGCTGCCTGCCCTCTTATCCCCAGACAAGAATTCCCTCTCCTCCATTCCGGGAGGATGAAAGCAAAGGGAAAACTCAGAGAGCAGTAAGACAGATGGTGGGTGGGGACAGCAACCCCTAAAGTGGGGGTGGGAACAGGTCCCACAGTAGGAGTCAGGGTTTGAAAATAGCCCTGGGTGTGATTCATCACCCTCTCCTCTGGAAGGAGATAAGCCAGGGAGGGCCCTCCTGCTCAACCTCTGGGGTAGGGGCATCTGCATTGGCCCCAGGCCTCCCCCCCACCACCAGTTTTCCAGATGGCTTAGCTGCATAATCATCACAATGCTCTACATTTGCATAGCTCCTCTGGCCCCAAGCGTTTCAGGCACAACACTTCACCTGCCAGTCAGGGGCTGGGACCCAAGCACCAAGTCACAGAATGTCAGGGGCGTTAGAGCCTGGCCCTTTAGATACTGAAATCCAGCTCACCACCTGAATTGCAGCTGAAAACACTGTGGCTCACAGAAGTCGCATGACTGTCCTAAGGTCACATGAATTAGTTAGTGGCTGAACCTCGGTTTCCTGAGTCATAATTCAGAGTCTTGGGAGAAGAGAAATCCAGACTACTTAATTTGGAAATCCCAAAAACGTCCACTAAAAGGCTCAGAAGTTCTCCAATCCAAAACCATTCTGGTTCATGGGGAAACTGAGCCCTGAAAGATGCAACTTATCCAAAGGTTTTCGCTCGATCCCCACTGCTACCCTACCACCAGGAAAGTCCGGGGCGTTTCTCAGAAGGGAAGGCAGTGGCTGAGGGAAAGCCCGTACCCCCGACTGGGGGCTTCCTGGAAATGCCCTCAGAAACAGAGAAACGAGAGGATAGGAGAAGCGGCATGACCCGGCCACAGAGCCCAGCGCCACACCGCCCCCGCCCAACTCAGTTCCCCCTCCAAAGCCCCAGAGCGACGGCTCCCCACCCCAGCCAGACCCAGGGATAACAGGAGGGCAGCCGCCTTCCGCCACACAACTCGCGGGGCTTTCCTGGGAGAGGAGCGGACCACGGGCCCATGGGTTCCCCATTTCGGCGACTCCGACCCCAAATCCGGGTGGCTTGGCTCGCTCCCCCGTGTGGGTCCGGATTTCCCCTGCTGTCGCCTCAACTCCTACCTGGAGGCCGCGTCCACCGCTTGGGGTTCGAGACCCCGACAAAGCTGCCAGCGGGCAGGAGGCGAGCGCAGGCGGGATTCTCCGTCCGGGGCACGCGCGGAGCCCGGGGTCGGGTGGGGGTAACGGTGCCAGCCAGAGCAACAGCTGCCGCGGCTGCTTAGCTGTTGTCAACCCAAGGCCACCCTTGGCGCAGGTGGAGAGGGAGAGGCGGCGAGCTGGGCGGCAGAGACGCCCCGCCCACGTATGGGTCCCTCGACCAATGAGGAAGCAGTCCGGCCCACCGGACTCCCCAGAAAGTCGCACAAATTGTGCTGGGCGGGGCTCTGCCTTCTAGTCCCTCCAATCGCCGCCCCACTGCCTCTCCCTCAGGTCACACTGCTGGGGGTGGGGGGAGAGAAGGCAAAAGCCAAGAGCCAAGGCCGGGAGAGTGAAGGAGCGAGTTGGCCAGGGACATAGACTAATATTTATTGAGCGCTGGATGTGTCTCGCATCGTGTGGGGGGTTTAAATGACTATGCCATGTGCACGGGAAGGTTCAGTGGCTTGCTGAGGATAATTTACCAGGAGACACAACTTCGGTGAGATCTCGGCTTAGTACAGGCAACCAAGAGAGAGCAGAGACATTAGATATTTGAGCAGGAAGTTGCCATTCCCACCTTGATCAAGCTACAGCATTCTGCAACTTCCTCACTACTCCCATCTCTCTGTCCCAAGTCCAAATTCTTCTGAAGAGAAATGCATGGAAAGCTTGGGGCCATCTGCACTGATCATGGCAGAGAGCTCCCAAGAGTTGAGACATCAAGTACCACCCGTTTAAATTCAGTAAGAAAGAGTGTTAAGATTTGATTTATCTCTTGCCTTTCCTCACAAGGGTCCAACGCAAGTTCACAAGCTTGATTTCATTGTTGAACTGGGGACTCTCTTAGCCAGGGATGGGAGTACCCATGAGCCGATGCGTCCAGCCACCCATCCTCCACATTGACAAGTACAGAAACCAACAAGAGATGACTTGCTCAAGTTTACCCAGCACATCCAATGACAGGGACAATATCTGCACACTGGTTACTTTCTCTCTACATAACAGATGGGAGAAGGGAAGCTGAGGTTCCTAGAAAGCAGGGACTGCATTCATCTAACCTTGTTTGCTGCGGTACCCAATACAAATGAGAGCAAAATTGAGTGATTCTTAGGACAGCAACTTTCTTAAGGTCACCCAAGGCAGTGGAAGTGGCAGAACCAGAAATGTAGCCCCAGGTGCCCCCCTCCTGTCTGGCCTTCAACCCACTAGACCAAACTGGAATTCTCCTACCTTCCTTCCTGCTAGCCCTGCTGAGGATCAGAGGAGAAAAGATGAAACAAGGCTACCTCCAGTGTGCACCGCTCCTTCCTCTCAATGGCAAGACTGCAGGTGGCACTTTATTCAAGGTGACCATGTCCCTGTGGGTCTTGGATGTGGATGTGGCCTGTACACCAGAACTCATGCCTGGATACAAAGTCCTACGCAGAGTCAGGAACCCTTCTGATGGGTAGGGAAGGAGATGACCTCCTTCCTGAGGCTGGGCTATTACACCTGTAAACATCCCTAAGGCTCTCAGTTGGAGCCAAACTTATCTTGCTTCTGGAAAATGCTAGAAGAACATAAAAGCATGGGTCCTGCAATGATCCCAGAGCTTCCGTAAGGGCAGGAAACCATGTCAGAGCTGATTTCTTCCACCCCACAGCACTGAGAACAGTGCCTACAGCAATTTCTCAATGATGTTTGCTGATGGGTGAATGAATGTCGAATTATTTTCAAGGCACAACTGTGAAACAATTACAATCATATGAATAATAAGCAAACCCAACTTATCTTTCAGTAGATGCCTTTAACTGAATTAGATATGATGGGCTCTAAGATACTCAGTTCTCAAGACAAAACAAAACAAGGCAACCAAACCAGGAAATTACAACAACAGGGAAAACTACAGAAAGTACAAAAACTACCAAAAAAGAACAAAGACTACCAAAAAAGTACAAAAACTACCAAAAAAGTACAAAAACTAACAAAAAAGTACAAAAACTACAAAAAGAGCAATTGCCATAAATAATTAGAACAAGAGCTCCACAGTGCATGGCATGGAGTAAGGTACCCAATAAAAACATGTGTTGAATGACTGAGTGAACACAATAGTCAGGGAAAGCTTTAATCCTAATATTCGGCATGCACATTGTGTGACATTTTGAAATGGCCCAAGTGATGTGTGGGCTATTTCTTTGGGTCTTGTTTGATCTCCTTCCCTTACCCCATGAGCTTCAGAAGGGAGAGAAGAGCTCAGCCTCTTCAGAAGCACAAAGATAGCTCATCTTTTCAATCCCACCACCATCTCTTGCTCCTCAAGCCACTCCCACCCCTCGTCTAAGCTGGCGTCTTGCATAGAACAGATATTCAGTGATGGTGCCTGGAACAGATGAGGAGATGGTACCTTTTCACAGGCCCCTTTCTGGGCTGCATCTTGAGTCGCTCTGGAGATAACTGGAGCCTTCAGGTCCTTGGCGTCCCTTTTTCCACAGCCCCACTCTTACCTATGTGTCCTATAGTGCTGCCGCTGCTGTCCTGGCTGCCGGCTCAGCCATCAGGCAGGAAAACGTAAGTGCATGAGAGCTGGCTGAGGGCAGGTGAAACAGCCTTGGGGTCCAACTCTGCCACTAACTAGCTGTGTGACCTTAGGCAAATTACTCTCCAACTTTCTGTACCTCAGTTTCCTCACCTGTCAAGTGTGGATGATGATCACAGCCCTGACCTTGTATGGCTGTTGAGCAGATCCACTGTGCTAAGTCACACTTAGAATGGTGGCTGGCACATAGAAAGTGCTTCTAACTACTAGACATTTTGACATAGTGACAGAGGCCCAGAGCAATGGTGAAATGAGCCCGGGTTTGGGAAGTGGGACAGCTGGATGCTAGTCTCAGGTCTACCACGTTCTGGCTGTGTCACCCAGGGCAAGTCATTGTGCATGTCAATCATCAATTTCTTCACCTGTCAAATGAGGGTAGAGCACAATCCGTAGCAGGCAGAGTAGAGACAATGGATGTGACGGTAGATTGTAAAGGGTGGTGACAGGGGCAGGATGGCACTGATCGCATTGCAGAGCTAACGTTTTTTCCAGGGCAGAGAGAAACTCCATATGCTGTTACCCTGAGCCTCACTCCGTGACACCTGGGTCCCAATATGTGCCTATCTGAGGACTTCAGACAGTCCCTACACCCCTCCCTGCCTAGGAATGGGGGTTCCTCAGGCTGTTGTAGGCAGACCCATAGCCCCACTCTGGAATGGCTGAGGGTAACGTCAGGAAGGAACCAGACAGACCCTTCTACGACCCTTTTCCATGGAACTAAAGGAGCAGCAGCACATAATTCCAGGAAACTCAGCTGGGGAGAAAGAAAGGGGAGTAGGAGCCTGAGGGGAAAATGAATTACCCTCGGCCAGGCCAGTCCAGCACATGACCGCAGGTGCCCTCACACACATTCCTGCATGCCTCATCGAAAGCCCACCAGTCAGGCCTATGAGGGTAAAGGCCTGCTCCCTGGTGCTTTGGGGCCCTCACCCAGCCTCATGAAAGGGGGCTATTGATCAGGCTCCCACAACGTGGGACAGTTAGTTACAGCTCATAAAAAAACCCTGAGGAGCTGTGGCCATGGCAGGGGTTTGCACTAAGCAGGGCGACCAGAGTGGGGCCAGACGTGGGGAGGTGAGGAAGCAGTGGTGAGAGGGGCTTGCAAAGGTGAGGGGCACACAGGCACCTCACTGAGCATTGCTGAGTGGGGGAGGGGACAGAGAGCTAGGTCCTGGGAGGAGTACAAAGACCCTCCTCTCAGCCCACAGCCCAGGGGACCATCGTGGCTGTGCTCACCCCACGCTGCAGACACCCTGGAAGGGGAGCTGCAGCACAGGCTAAGCCAGGCACAGGCCAGGCGAGTGTCAGGGCTCACCTACCTCTCTGGGCTCCCCCTCCTTAAGCTACAACACAGACACATTCATTCCCTCCCACCTGCCTCCTAGAGCCATGGAGAGGAAAGCGCTGTGGGCTGCGGTGCTCATGAGGCCTCCAGGCACTTGGATATTTGGCAGCTGGAGGCAAAGAACCCAGGGCCACCCTGTTCCTGGCTCTTCCCCAGACACCCAAAAGCCAGTCCCCTTTTCCCCAACAAACACCCAGGTGTTGGCCTGCTGAAGGGCTGGCCCCCAGAATTCACATAACAAACCCACCAGGCCATGACAATGGGGCTTTCCTGGTGCATCTCAAAAGGCCAAGCTTTCCTGGTGCATCTCAAAAGGCCAAGCTTTCCTGGTGCATCTCAAAAGCCCAAGAGGTTTTCTGCTGTAGGCAGGTGGCCCCCCTAACCCCTCCTCCCTCGGGGAGGTTTGCCTGCCTTGGCCCAAAGGAATAGGTGAGGTCACCCTGCGCAGAACACTTGGTGACTGCGGCACAGACACCCAGAGCAGGATGTCCCGTCCACCCTCCACACCCCACCCATTCCTGTCCTTCAGAGGAAGGTCACAGGGTGCTGAGGGAAGATGAGTAAAGGCAAGCCCCCTCACACCCACCCCATGCACACATGCAAGCAGCTGAGGCCAGAGAAACCCTCCCTCTATGCGCCTCCCCCACTCGCTCCTGTGCCTGATTTACTTTCAGCCCTTAAGCTTGCTTCTTCCTGGCTAGGCTGTTTCCTCATCTGGAAAAGGAGGGCTGGGCCCTAGTTTCTAGGGTCCCTTCTTTCCAGTGCATTCTCTGTTTCCGTGAGCTTCTCTGTACGTTCTGGTGTGGGTGGGGCTCTCAGAAAGCCAACATTCATGGGGCTTCTGCAGAGGAAGGGGGTGGTGGGGGTGTGAGGGTCTTCTGAGGATGGGGCGTAGCTGTGGTCCAGGCCAGAAAGTGCAGAGGAAAGTGAGTAAAAGGAAGCGGGGTGCTGAGGCCAAGCCGGCCTAGAAGGCTGGAGACCTGGACTCTGCCCCCAGCACTGCCCGCAGCTCACCCTGTGGCAGTGGGCACCCAGAGCCCTTGAGCAGAGCTCAGGATCCTGCCCGCTGGCCTGGGAACCTTCCACATGGCCCTCCAGGGAAGGAGCTCCCAAGACATAACCTGGGAGAGGGAGGAGGAGATGGGGGAGGAGGAAAGAGGGGGTTCTTCCTTCCCACCCACAAGCCCCACCATCATTCAGTCTGACCGCATGTGCAACCAGATCCAGAGCCCGTGAAGTCGGAGGGCTGTTGGGGTAGGGGTGGAGGGAGTAGCTTTTACAGGCTCTGCACAGAGCCTGGCACAGTCCAACCCCGTGATTATGGGTCTCTAGGGCTTGGCAAACAGTTGAAGCAGACAGAGCGGTCCCCTGGACATCCAACCACCCTGTCTCCTTTCCCTGAAGGACAGCCCTCAGAGGCCCCAGGATGACATCAGAAAGGACCTAGGATGTGTTGTGAGGCCCGAGGGCCACTCAACAAAGGGTCTGCATTCTTCTTGGCCCTGGAATCCCTGTCCTCTCTCAATGGGCCCTTCTCCAAGTAGAGCTCTCCTCCAACACCACCTCCCAATTTTCCCTCTCGCTTGCTTGCTCTCTCCCTCTTCCTCTCTAAATAAATAAATAAATAAATAAATAAAAGCTCTGATCTGACCCTTCCCTATGTATATGAGGTCAGACAGTCAAGTTCGCGAACTCATCCTAGAAAAAGTGCTACATACCTCATTGCTGAATATCACTATGGTCACCTTCAGAGTACTCCCCTTGGGAAGCTATGCACTGACGCCAGTACCTAGTCCACCCTTCAAAGCAATTTGGGAGCTCTTTTTCTGGAATGGCCATCAGAACTGTCATCGTATTACCCTTGATGTCCTGAATGTCATCCAAATGTCTTCCTTTCAATATTTCCTTTCTCTTTGGGTAAAGAAAGGAGTCATTGGGGGCCAGATCAGGTGAGTAGGAGGGTGTTCCAATACAGTGATTTGTTTACTGGCTAAAAACTCCCTCACAGACAGTGCTGTGTGAGCTGGTGCATTGTCGTGATGCAAGAGCCATGAATTGTTGGCGAAAAGTTCAGGTCATTTAGCTTTTCCACGCAGCCTTTTCAGCACTTCCAAATAGTAAATTTGTGAACTGTTTGTCCAGGTGGTACAAATTCATAATGAATAATCCCTCTCGATATCAAAACAAGGTTAGCAACATCATTGCAACAAGTTCGCGAACTTAATTATCACACCTCGTATGTATCAACCTGTCAGTCAACATGGGCATCCCAGCACCAGCACATGGCTGGGGCAGGGAACAGGGCAGAATGGGCCCCACAGCTGGGGTCCCTATCTTCCTGTAGCTCCCGTGCCAGTGGGGGAGGCAACAGCAGCTCCAGGTGGAGAATGCCCAAGTCAGGCAGATGGGCAGCCAGGTGATGTCCCAGAGGACTTGGAGAGAGGTGGGGCAGCAAGGCTCCCAGGTTGCACAGCTGATGTCTCTGAATCAACACACCCCCAGGAAACACCAGGGAATTGGCTTCTGGGTCCCACTCCCACCAAAGCTACTAGATCAGGGGCAGGACAGTGCAACTCTGCCTTCTACCCTGCTTCTGGCACACAGATGCTGTGTGACCTTGCTGAGAGTCTTGCCCTCTCTGAGCCTCAATGCCCACATATGTCCAATCAGAGGGTGTGATCTGAGCATCTCTGTGGGCCCTGTCCTTCACTGTGTTCATGTTCCATGACAAATCTATATCGAGAAACCCAACCCAGTTTGTTATTTCCTCCCTGCTATTTGGGCGGGAGCAAGGGAGAATTTGCTGGGGAAAGGGAATGGGCAGAGCCTGGAAAAGTTTTTAAGTGCTCAAGGAAATATATATTTTTTCAATTTTTAAAAAGACCAAATGCCAGGCACTCTGAGACCCACTGGAGTGCAAACAGGCCTTGGGATGGATCTTTTAGGCATTTCGAGCTGACTGAAAATGTGCTTGAGGGTGGGGCAGGGCTTTGTCATGCAATTAGGGTGTAGAGTGAGGCAGTAAGGGGCCCTTGGAGGGATGGTGGGGGGGGCGCTGTAGGGAGCTTCCGAATAGGTAATGAGACCTAAGGATATGAAGACAAAAAGAGAGCTAGGACAGACAACGGAATGAAGAGGTAAAAATACAGGCCGAGGGTGAGACATATGGTGGGACAGGAAGACAGACAGGAGTGGAAGTGCGACTCCAGAGGCAGAGAGACAAAGAAAGTGCTGTAGGAATAAAGGGAAAGGGACACACTGTTTATTAAATGCCTACTGTGTGTTGATAACTAAAATAACGTTCTTTTTGGGGGAGGGGGAAAAATAAATAAATAAATAAAATAAAATAACGTTCTTTTTGAGTGGAGGATGAAGGCAGAGGGAGAGAGGTGGGGAGGGCTGAAGCCAGTCGGGACAGTTGGGATAAAAAGACGGGGGACCTTGAGGCAGAGCAAGAGCTGGCGAAGAATTAGAAGAAAGCAGGCGCGCTGGGGTGGAAGGTCTCAAAAAGGGGGACTGTCAGCCAGGGGTGGGGTTTAGACAATTGGACGTAAGGCTAATAGATGAAAACGGGACTGGAACCAAAGACGAGAGGGCCAGGAGCTTGGCGGAGCCTCCCGGACGGCAGCGCCAAGGCTCCCGGCCAAGTGCAGCTGAGCCCTGACCTCCCGCCAGGGTCCGCCCTGCTCTGTTCACCTGGTTTCCAGCGCGGCGGGTCGCCCCGGGTGCCCTTCACACCCCACAGCGTCCTCGGCGTCCACGTCCGGGGCTTCGGAGGCCGCTGGGCCGACACCCAGCCCCGCGCCTCGGCCATGCGTTGGCCGCGGCTCCGGAGCCCGCAGGCAGCGAGCCGGGTCACCGGATCGCTGGAGCCTCGGGTGGTTGCGCCTGGACTGAGCCCACAGCCCGGGAAGCACCGAGGGAGGGAGGGGCTGAGGGAGCCACTGTCCGGTGGCCCCGCCCCTCAAAGCGACTAGAAAGTTCCACGCCCCCACCTAGAGCAGGAACACCCCCTTCTCTATCCTACGCTGGCCTCAAGTCATTTAGCTGCGATACCCTGACTCCCCATTGCTATCAGGCCCCGTCTCCGGTTGGCGTCACCGTCCCACCCTTTCCACCCCGGCCCCCTATTTGAGAGGTGTCTCACCACCGATCCGACTCCTTCCTGCTCTCCTACTCCAGTGCGAGAATGAGGGTGTTCTTAGTCCCCAGGGCAGCCCCTCCGCAGCCTGTCTACCCCAAATCTCACCAACCACGTGACATGGCAGAAGACCTTGTGCAGTGGTCAGATGGTCAGACACGGAGGGGAACCATGGCTCCCACCGTCTTGGCAGGCTGCCTCAGTCACTCTTCATCATCCTTCCCCACCCCCCGTTTTCTGTCTGACCAGAGCAACGGGACCCTGGCTTCCAACAAGGACACCTCAAAACCCTTCTATAACCAAGAATTCCTGGACCTTATGAGCAGAAGTATACCTTACAGACTCTCTTATGTTATAGATGCAGCACTGAGACCCAAGAATGCAATGACGTGGCGGATCATCTAAGCAGGGGACCATTAACTATGTCCATGTCGCAGGACTGTTGTCAAGACCCAACGGGGCTGAGCATGGTGCCTGGCATGGAGCACAGTCTCTGTAAACAAAGATTTGCTTTTGTTCTCAGCTATCAGATCGGCCCTGGGGTTCTACAAAAAAGGCCTGGGCCCAGGACCCTACCTACATAACTTCAATTCCCTTACCCCTAACCTCCACCCACAGCAGGCAAACTTGCCTTAACTGATCTGCCTTTGTTTACAATGGAGGGAAGGCAGAAAGTTGCCGGTTCTCAGACCTGCTCATTTGTACCCCACTTCTGGTGGTGGCCAGTAAGGGGGGCCAGAGTCTAATAGTGGCTCTGCACAAATGGGGCATAGCCTGGGCCATTTTTCCTCTCTGAGCCTCAGTCTCCTCATCTGTAGCATGAAGATAATCATTCCGTGACAATGGGAATCATGATAAGGGAATACGCAGGTGAAGGTCACAGCCCCTCCCTCCACCATCACCATACCTTGTGCCACAAGACTAGGGCTAAGCAACCCCATTTGGGAGGGACAGGCAGGGAAAGGAAGAGAAGTTTGTGAACTGAGGCAGGCTTATCTGGAGATTTGCACCCACTTTTCTTAGACTCAATGTCAGAGCTGGAAGGGGATGAGAGATTAACATGATGATCCGCCTGCCAGTCATGCTTTTCCCCAAGGCAGGGCTGGCACATGGTAGGTGTTCACAAAATATTTATTGAATTAATTTATTCTTCACATGAGGCAGAGGACTTGCTCAAGGTCTCACAGGGAGTCCATTTCAGAATCAAGGCAGACCGCCTGTGTACTCCTCCTCCTACTAGACCAGGCTGCTTCATGGGATTCTTTTTGGCTTTCTTCATATGATCATAAATCAGCTCTTGGGCCTCTCAGCAACCCCCATTCCGGACCAGCTCAGCCATGATGAACAGCCATTGGGAGGCTCCTCTCTGTGCCCAGGTTGGTGCTGCCGAGCCTATGACTTCTGAATTTCCAGCAACCCCTGCACTGCTCCTGCCACAGGGGCAAGCTACCCACCCTCTGAGGAAAAGGAGGCCCCAGTCAGCTTCCTCCAAACACAGGAGTTTCCCTTTTGCTCTCTGGTGGCGCTGGTGTGTGGGACAGCCCTGGGCGACAGCAGCCTAGAAGGAAGGGCGGCAGCAGCCACTTCCTACCCTGCTAAGGCATCTCCCTCCCTGGCCAGTCCCTCCCCTATTTCCTGAGTTCTGCTGCTTCGGCCCCAGCCAGAACAGTGATGTGAAAGGGCTCCAAAGCTGAACTTGAGTTACAGAACCTGGAAAGTGGAAAGGACCCCAGAGGGCATTTATTCCCACCCCATCCCCACTGAAGGAGTGTCCTCTGTTAGCAAATCTGACCTAACCTTTTAGAGCTTCAATTTCCACCTTCATAAAATGACAGGATGACACCCACCTTGCAATGTTGTTGTGCAAGGAAGTGTGAGAGGGGATTTAAGAAAAGCTAATGCATATTGAGTGCTGGCTCGATGCCCACCATGGTTCTTACCACAACCCTCTAAGGTAGGTACTATCATCATCACATCATTACCATCACCCCCATTTTACAGATGGAGAAACTGAGGACTCGTAAACCTAGTGTAGCTTGCTAAGTTCACGCAGCCAGTAAGTGGCGGTGGCAGAATTTGAATCCCGAAGCTCTCTTTTCACCCATATCATGGCAGTCATCATCCTTACCCCAGAGAATGAGTCATCGTAAAAGTCCCAGGAGCTCACATGCGTCCGTGTGCCTGGAACTTTTGTGCCCGAGTACCCTGAAGGGCCAAGGGGGACAAATGTAATGAAACCCTGGGGACTGAAGATGAACCCTGAAGCTTCCGCTCCAAGCAGGGCACACCCATGTTGCTTTTATATAAAAATGAGTGGTTTTCTCCTTTGGGCCTCTGCCTTTTACCCCAGGGGTACCAAACACATGGCACATGGCAGGCCCTTAGTCCCCGAGAAGGGCTAACATTTCTGAAGCCCTTGCTGTGTGAGCTAGCGTTCTAAGCACTTTCCACATGTGATGTAATCACCATGACAACTCTATGAGAAGGTCAAATTATTACCATTGCTCTCATTTTTAGTGGGAAAAGTGCAGCAGAGGAGTTAAGCGATTCGCCATGGTCACAGATTTGGAAGTGACACTGGGATGGAAACCCAGATGGCCTGTCAGCCTTGGTTAGTGACCACTATCGATACTGCCTCTCAGAAGGCAACAGAGCCTCTTACCCACCCATCCCACCACTTTCCACCAAGATGATTGAGTCGGTGCTCCTTGAGGGCTGAGACGTAGCACCTCGCCCACCAACCACCCTTCCCCAGATGGATGCTAAGCCAAGGCCTGGGCGTTGCACAGGGCTGGTGTCCTCCATTCATATGTGGCGCCTCACTGCTTCGGGCTTGTGGCAATCTCTTGGACCTGGCACCTATAGGGCACTAGCACTTCACACAGGGGTCCTCTGCCACCCTCCATGGCAAAGATCCAGCTACATCTTTTTCTCCTTTTCTGGGCCCCTCAATTTCTCTCTTCCTCTGTCCTCCCTCCCCTTGCTCAGCAAGACTCATTATAACTTGCTAAACCACAACCTTCGGATGTCTTATATTTCCACTTTCCAGGGGAACTTTGCAGCTGGTCCCAACTGCTTCTCCAGATTGGTCCCCCTTTCTGGTTCATCTCTTCCTGGACCGCACCCACCTTCTCAGGCTACTTCCCTTAACTTGAACCCCCTCAGCCCAGAGGCTTGCCGCTTCCCCCGTCTACTTGGCTGTCAGAGCCAAGCACTCCCTGGGCAAGTTCCTTCCCTTCTCTGGATCTCAGTTTCTCTTAGTTCCTCAGTCTGTTAAAGGTTAAAGAGGACTGACTGGACTAAATGATAGCTGAGGAGACCCAGCTGTAATTTTCCATTTTATACCTAGTCTGTTGACAAAATGAATCTTCTTGGGCTCTTCCTCCTCTCTCTCTGTCTCTCTCTCTCTGTCTCTCTCTCTCTCTCTGTACACACACACACACACACACACACACACACACACACGTGCACGCAGGGAACTCTGAAAGCATTAGAAATGGGAGCTGAGGCGGGTAGAGGGTGGGAGCAGTCATTGCAGAATGTTTGAAGTGCAGCAGACTTTTGAAAGCCAAGTAACTTTTCTAAAGCAACGTCAGGGAGCTGTGTGCCCAGAACTGGGACAGTAACAAAGCATCGGCCCCTCCAGGGGTGGCACACCCCTGGGAATCAGGCCTAGGGGCAATGGGGACCCACCCCAGATGTGCCAGGTTTCTGTTCTCAAGGTGCTTACAGTCAAGTCGCAAAGACAAGCATGGAGATAAATAAGGCACCCCGTGCAGTTTCCAACGCGCTTTCATTTCTTTCTTCAGCCCTTACAACAACCCTGTGAGATAGCAGGAGGGGAACTGCTGCCCCATTGTACAGAACACAGGACTGAAAGTCAAAGAGGAGACAATTCTCCCAAGCTGATCTGAGAAGTAAATGGCTGAGACACAAACCCAAGTGGTCAGTCTCCAGAGCCAGAGCTCTGTCCAAAGCATCACGCTCTCCTGCATTTTCAACAGCTTTGACAATAGAAGCCTTCTGGGAAGCTACAAAAGGTCCTCCTAACAGTGGCTCATTCTGGACAGTGGGCGTGAGGGATTGTGGGACTTGGGCTCCCACAACCCCATACACAGGTTGTCGTTTTTCCTCGTAGAATGCATTTTAGTTTTAATCGACATGTGAAAGGAAAAAGCTCCAACACAAAGCAGAATGTGATCCGCGCTATAAGACAGACACGCAGTATCCTGGGGACTCAAAGCGGGAGGAGACAGTGTTTGAAGTGAGCTTCGAAGAATGGGAAAGGTCCAAACAGACTGCGATGGGGGCAGGGGACTCCCAGCATCCCAGAGCCTGCAGCAGCCGGCTTTGCAACTCACCAGCTGTTGCTGACTTCTTCCTGAACAATTAGGTACATAGACTGGGACAGGATTTCCTGTTTTCTTTCCTTTCCTCTTTTATATTGTGAGCTACCTGGGCCAGAGCCCGGGGCTTGGGAAACACCTGCTTCATCCACTGCCCCTCACCTGGACTGTGATCATGGATTGCTCTGGAGATGTCCAGCCAGACACGGGCAGTAGAAGCCATAGGAACCAGAAGACTTACACACAGCAGGGGGCCCCAGCCAGGCCCTCCTCACACCACTTTCCACTGTGTTTCACTAGGGTCCAAGATTCAGTATCAGACAATCAGAGGACCAGACTGACCACATTTTTGAAAAACCACATTTTTGGAAAATCAAGGTCCAACCCCTTTCCAATGAAGAGTCACATAACCATCCTGTGTAGGAGCCTGAAGGGCCATAGAGACCACCCTATCCAACCCCCTCGTTTTAATGATGGGGAAGTCGGGGCCCAGAAGGAGAAGACACTTGCTCAAGATCACAGCGTGTTACCATCCAAGTAAGTCATTGTGCCTGGTTGTACTTTGGCCTCCGCTGACAAATGACCCTTGCTGAGAGCCAGGCTTCCAAGGGGCTCGTGGCAGACGTGAGAAAGCAAGCACATCTGGTCTTTGGAGACCTGAGGTGTACGAAACATATCTGATCCTTCCATAACTCCACCCAAAGTTGCCCTCTGGCCTGTGCACTGCCTCCCTGGAGTGGGGGCGGGGCTCCAGAGCCACAATTCAGCAAGGGCCCTCCCCACCCCTGAGGCCAGGGGCTCATTCCTGAAGCCTCGGCTCTGCCTTAATCTCAAATCAGGTTTCTGGACCGGAGAAAACATGTCCCCCGGGCTAGGCATGGTGGTCATTTTATGATCACTTAATAACTATAATTTGTGTATTACCTGGGAGCTTATAGAGCACTGTCCCTCCTACTGTCACACTTAGTCCCCGTAACAAGCCAGGAGTTGGGTATTTGGGTCCTCATCTGAAAATTGAGAACACTGAGCCTCAGAGAGGTGACCATACAGCTAATAAGGGACAGTCAGGATTCAGACGCAGAGCTGTCTGCATTGTCCAGAAACTGAGCCCTTTGCGTCAGTTTAAGGCTACCTTTTCTGGTTCTTTCTTGGCAATGGATGCGTGGACGGGTGGAGGGAAGGGTGAACTGAACAGTTCCTGAGCACGCTCTCTGTGGCTGGCTCTGTGATGATACAGAGAAGAATGAGACACAGTTTGTACCTCAGGGAGCCCAATGTGTCATGGGTGCCTCTGAAACTTCTGCAGCAATGTATCTCCAAATGGCCGCACATCCCCCACACAGCCTCAAGGGGCTGGAGAGGCCCATGAGGCCGGCCACAGTGAGACATTTCTTTGAAGTCTCCATTTTTAGCTTACAATTTATGTGAATGTAGCATGCTATTCCATAGTGCCTACCTATGCTTGCTGTAATATAAAAATGATGTTTTGCCCACAGATCCTTCAGGGGAAATGGGCCATTGCAAGCAGATGCTGTTGAAAGCATCTTCCAGGAAGAAGTTCTGCTTCCCTCTGGCCCAGGGGAGACACATAGCTCCCTTTGAGAAGGAAGAGACAGTGGTGAGTTTTTGTGAGGTGGAGGCGTTATTCTGTAAAATGAACAGCTTGTGTGCCTGTAGAAGCCCCAGGGGTGGCCAGAGCTGTTTCCTCCAGGACCACGTTCCTTCGGCACCCAAATGATCCACACTTCTAACCTGCCAGCTAGCTGTGCATTGGCCCTGTTCTGCAGCCCAGAAACCAGAACTGGAAAGGACCGATGGGGGTTCTGGAACACTTTTTTTCTAGAAGACCTTTTGCATTGTCCCTTTTGGTAATTGTGGTTGGGAAACAAGATGGCATCCCCCTCCCAGTGACAGAGAGCTGAGAGGAGAGAAACCCAAGTAATCTCACAGCAGATCATGTGGCGCAATGGAGTAGTTACCCTAAGAGATATCTGGGGACTGGGAAAGTGCTGCCCTGCTTTTGCTGGCTTTCTTCAGACAAGAAGCACACACTCTGTGGAGCTGGAATGTTGTTCTGACATTTGCTTGTCCTGTGATTAATTTATGTCTGTTTTTTCTTGTTTTGAAAGGAAGGTTCTAAGTGCCAGCTTACTTAGATTATCCTCACAGAGACAAGAAATGCAGCTTGGCCCTCCTCTTGGGCCATAGGTTAAAGGCAGCAGGGCATCTCTGGGGACCAGATGTGGTGATAACAGCAGTGAGATCAAGGGATGGCGGCCACAAGTGGGCAAGTAGTGCATGGTGGGGGAGGGCTGGAGATTCTGAAAGGACTGCCCATCCCTCCTTAAGAGTCTCCTTTTGGCCTTTTTCTCTTTCCAAACCTTAGAGGGCTCTGTGTTTTTTTTTTTAATAACAAGGCCGTTCCCTTCCCCTGTGGAATGCACTGCCTGAAACCTCCTGCTCCAGGGGCATGCAGACACGGAATTGGAAGCCTCTGTTCTCAGGAGCTCCACTTCCTATGTTTTCATTTTTCTTCTCAAAACGCACACCAAACCAGCTCTTCCTGTTTCTGGGTTTGGGATGTGGAAGGTCACCCAGCAGGGCCTCTCTAGCAAACAGGTCAGAAGGGGCATTTGAAAGCTGCCCCTTGGCTGTCCTGCATGGGAGGAGGGCTGTCTGAATGGAACTTAGTCCTATGGAAAGAGGAGGAGGACAAGGAGAAAGGCTGTGGGGAGGGAGCAGCTCCGCTCCTGACACCAGCTTGCTCCCTTTGCCCTTTGCCCTTACCCCCGGCTGACCAAAGCCAGGCGCCATGGTGCTTCCAGCAGGTGAGCTACTGCTCATCAGCCACTGATGACTGCCAGTTGGGAGTAAGTTTCGGGAAGAGTCATCAGGACTGTGAAAAATCATTTTGGGAGCTGAGGCTGTTGTGCACTCTAGGGAAGGCCAAATTCTGGGGAGGGCATGATAGATGAGTGGGGACTTGGGTTCTAGTCTGACCTTCACCACCAACGGGCTGTCTGCTGTTGTTCAGATATATCACCTACCTTCTCTGGGCTTCAGGTTCTCCGACTGCAATGAGAGCATTGGACTATATGAGCTACCAGGTCCCTTCCATCTGAGACTCTGGAAAATTCTAAATGCCAACAGATTAGTCGTAGGGAAGAAGGAACATGTGACTTCCATGAGACACCAAGGGGTGAAAATGAGACTGTTGGGTGGAAGTTGTGAGGCAAATTCTGGCTCAACATAAAGAAGAACTTCCAACTGAGTGTGGAATGAAAAGGGATATTTAACCATACTTGGAGAGTTTGAGCCGAGCCCGAGTGCACACGCAGCCCACATGTAGGAATGGTTTAAAAGGGAGCCTATTAGCCATTTGAGCCCTGGACTAGAGCAGTGGTCTCCAGCATCTACTTCTATGTGGCTGACTACAGTGTTCAAATGGAATCTCCAAAAGGTAAAACAGATTTGGTTGAATGAAGCAGCCCTCAACTCTGTTGCGCCCTCACTTCCCCCCAAGGATTACTATCATCCTTAGGTGCCCTCCCTCCCACCTTGAAGTGTAGGGTAACCCCCATGTTTCAAAGGTTTGGTGGAAATGCATTTTACATGGATCTGCACCATTGGCTGGAACTATTGGACCCTCAAGGCTCTGTCTCGAAACAGTTTGTCATCTGGAATGAGTAGGGGCTCTGTGTCAATCTGTTATATTAATAGCTAGTTCAGAGATGAAGTGATAGGGAAGAAAGTCTACTGAGAGGAAGAAGTCGCTAATCTGATTACCAGAAGTCCTTTTGCTATGCCATCAAAAATAAAAGACAATCCTTGGCAGATTCACGGTTTATGTGGGGCCCCTTGCTTACTGTGTATGGGAGAGACAGAAAAGAAAAAGAGGCAAATTCAGAAGAGTGTCATGTGTTGTAGTAGAAATATGGACAAGATGGGTATGGAAGCCAGAGGACGGCTTGACAGGCCAAGTAGAGGGACTGGCAAAAACACACTCAGTGGCGAGCCTAACATGAGAGTTCACTATATAGAGAGAAAATAGCGAGTTGTCCCATGAGACTCAGAAATGTGGGGATGTGGCGGGAGATGAAGCACAAAAGATAGGTCGTTCAGCTTGTGAAGGACCTGAAATGCCATTGCAAAGAAGTTGAACTCTTACCAAAGGGAAGGGACAATCAAGGGTTTTGGAACATGGTCAATTTTTCTCTTAAAGAGAGAACTCTGGCAGCAATATGGGAGGCAGGCCGGAAGGGAAAGAATCGTGGCAGGAAGACCAGTTTGGAAGCCGCAGCAAACATCCATGCCACAGCTGCTAAGGGCCACCATGGAGGGCAGATTCAGGAAACATTACAGAGAAGTTTCATGGAATGGCAGCAAAATGAGAGAGCCGGAGGAATCCAGGTGATTCCCATGATTCTTGCTTGAGTGGCTGATGCTGCGTTAACCAAGAAGTAGAGTTCTGGAAAAGGAGAAGGTTTCCAGGAGAAAGATGAAGAATTACGATCTGTGGTGTTGAGTTGGAAGTATTCATGGGACTTTGTGGTGGAAGTGTCTAACAGCACTTCCCAGGTCTTTTCCAGGCCTGTCACTCCACCTGCAATTCCCACTCCTTCCCCAGCTCCTGGGTCACTATTCCATTGAAGCCAGGCCTTGCTCTGGTCTTCTGGGTTGGCCCATGCTGTGGAAATGGCCCACCAGGCTGTGCCTCAGAACACTTGCCTGATGTGCATCTGTAAAGCTGGGCCTGACTTTCTGTTTTGCACGCCTGCATCAGGAACCTGGGCTTCCCAACCTTTTCTGGCCCCAAAGAGAAGCTATTACACGGCTCAACAGGTATGGAAATCTTTTCCCCATCCCATAGAACATCTGGAAATTGCCCTTTGCACTGAACGTATCCCCACCTCTCCCTCTTTTCAGTTCAACTCTGGCACAGGCGGGGGTGGAGGATGACACAGCATCAGAGTACAGAGGACTTTGGTACCTTCTAGTTCAACCTTCACATTTTTCAGACAAGGAAACTGAGGCCCAGGGAGGGGAGACAACTAACTCAAGGTCACAGGAGGGGTTAATGTCAGAACTGGAATTAGGTCTTAGAGTTCTCAACTCACAGTCCAGTGTGTTTTTGCCTTGTTGGAATTCACGGTACATCATGGTTGAAAGATTTCCTGTCTCAAATGATAATCAATTCCAGATACCCTCAAACGAAGTAGATCTTTCTACTATTCCAAGTTGCCTGGTAAAATACCTGTCAAATGCCAGATAAGCTGTGCCCTGCAAATGTTCTTCATGCATTAGCAAATGCTAAATGACCAGATCTGCCAAGAATTAGTTACAAGAATTATTTCAGCACTTTCGAAACAAAGGAAGTTAACTGAATTATTATTATTCTGATCTTTTTCATAGCCTCAGTATTTCAGTCTACTGCCTTCCTAAGCATTCGAAGTGATGCCCAGTAGTCACTGAAATAAATGTATTTGTTTCTACTTTCTCCCTTTTAAACTGGTCTCCCTGCCCCATCAGAGCTGGAGGGAGGGGTCTGGGGCAGCTGATAGATGAGTCTGGTGCTGAGGCCAAGCGTGCAGCCAGGCTGGAGCCAGTTGGGTTGGGGAGCCAGGGCTCTTGTTACAGACCAACCATTACCCCCCAAGTTGCCCCAGCCACTTCAGCAGGAGCCTGGAGAGAAGCCCTGTAAGGCTCCAGGCAACAAAAGGACCTTTGTGCACTGGGAGCAAGGGGCCTTGGGAGGATTTGGTGCAAAGGGGGGGGGGGCGGGGAGGTCAGCAGCTTCCTCACCTCTGTGGTCTGCTGGGAAGGGGAGCTAATGGGTTCAGTAGAGGTGTGGGGCTTGGAAGTCAGGGAGCCATGGAGTTTCAGAGCAGCAGGATACCTTAGAGGTCATGTAGACCAAACCATTTGTTTTATAGTTGAGGACACCAAGGCCCAGAGAGGGGAGGGGACAGGGCCAAGGTCATACAGCTGGTACGAGGACTTGGAAAAAGTATGAAGTGATGTGGGGAGCCCCAAATGCCTGAACCTCCTCCTGACCTCCTGGTTTGTGTTTTCCAATGCTTGGTATTATTATATGCACGAAACATGGAGTGATACACTGACATGTCAAATTGTGATCAACATATATTGAATTCAATATGTATTGGGCAAGATGTAACTAGTGTCGCAAAGCCTGATTTCATAGGTATTACAGCTTAGAGGGAGGTTACTGTTCAAAATTGGGTTGACTTAAAGAAAACCCGTAAGCATATAATGGCATCGGATGAAGTGATGGCAAAAATTGTGAAGTTGGTTCACAAATAAGGGAAATTTGGAAAACACTGTGCTAGCGGATTCTTGCATCGTGACAGCAAGACCGTCAAAGGTCATTTGGGTCATCCCCTGGGCCTCATTGGACATTGCTCAAGTTCTCCTCTGAGGACAGAGCCAAAGGTTTGCTCTGTCAATGAGACCTATTAGGACAAAAGCAGCAGCGTATCAGAGGAACCTTTGATTGACTGATCTTAATAGCAAGAAGATCACATATGCAAATCACATGTCAGCTTTGAGTGAGTGTCACAGCTTTTTCTTCTCTAAGAAGTCCCTGCTTGGTCCTTTCCTCCACTATGTCTGTTCTGTTCTGGAACTTGTAAAAAATGTCACACACCAACACAACAGGGTCGAGGGGCATGTGGAACACTGAGGGTCAGAGGGGGAGTTTCTTAAGATCATTCAACCATGAATGGCACAGTCAAAACTGGATCCCAGGCCTCTTGATCCCACAACGAATGCTTCTTCCACCGCAGCCCCACAGTAACTTCTCCATTGTCCTTTCTGCACGCTCTCCTCAACCCTATCCCCACCCCAAATTGGGCAGCTCCAGCCTCCACTAAAGTGCTGTCTGGCTCACTTTCCTTAGACCTTCTGAACTCATCAAGGACCCAAGACACTGGTAACATCGTTCGACTCCGGGAGGATGGCTGCGTGGGAGAGAGACGGGAATGAGGCTTTATTTTTGTGCCTTTTGAATTTTGAAATACTCGAAGGCATTACCTAGTCCACAAATAAATCACAAAACAAATCCAGAGATCTGCTCCCTCCCTGAGCCAAATCTCAGAACTAATCACAGTTGTTCAGCACTTTGTTTTTAATGTATTGTCTCTTATGATCCATAGAAGAGCCCCATGCAATAAATTGCTCCATTTGATAAATGTGGACACTCATCCAGAGAGAGGATGTCCCTTGCCTGGACTCACACAGTGAATCATTAATAAAGTTTGGGCTAAAATCCAAGCCCCCTGATCCCCAGTGCCTTGCTGCTTCCATTGCCACATCCACAAAACTCCTAATTTGTGCCTGATGGTCCTTGGATTAGCCTGAAACAATGAGTTCTTATTTGCCCTTAAATAGACATTTTCAAACTTAAACCTAAAGAATGAGCACAAAACCTGTCCCAGCTCAGCCCTGTAGGTGGCAACCGCTTCTGCCTCGCCCCATCCCCTAAAAGACACTCCTCTGTGAGCCACCTGGTGCCCACCCTCCCAGGATTCAGCACTGGCTACTCAGCCTGGCACAGAGAGTCTAATGAGGCAACTTGGCAGCTGCAAGTGCATTCGTCTGGCGAGGTGGGGGTGGGGGAGTCACTATTTCAGGGCCTTAGGGGTTTCTTTTTAGCCTTTGCAGCTGGTGTCTCTGAAATAGAGAAGTTTGTCCTTCCCCCAGGATGGGCAGCCCACAGATTTTGTGCCCCCAGAAGTCTCTGTTGCAAAGCAGGAACTGTGCTCAGCAAGAAGCCCTGGAATGGTGGTGGGGGGAGGAGGCGGGGGGTGGAGAAGCAGATGTGTGCTGTGTGCTGATCAAAGCAGTGTTCCTGCTTCAAAATAGGTCCCCTCTCATCTGCTGTCATGGCAATGCAAATAAACGCCTCGCCCCACTGGCGCTTCTTCTTTTTTAGCAGCCACCACCCAAGAACTCAGGGTCCTCGGGTGGAAAAGTCCTTGGGAGTTCAGCAGATCCCCTCTCTGCCTCGTGGTGAGACTGCCCAAACCAGCTCCAACTACTTGGGGACCTTGCATAGGTCCTTAGCATGCCACTTGTCAATTGGTGCTTTTCTGTTTCCACATGACCCCCAAGCGTAACTGCCACCTAGGAGCCACCTCATTCAAGTCGTGAACTCATCCTGATGAAAAACTGGAGCCAATGGGAACGGCTGAGGTCGGGCCAGAGCCAGGAGGGTGGCCTAGATGACCTCAGCCAAGCCTAGCCGATGCCGGGAGTTCAGGTTCTTTGGCAGTAAATTCGTTCCTGGCCAGTATCCTTCTCTCTTCCTCCCCAAAGCAGTCATCTTCCTCAAGATGACTGGGTCCTCCTCGACAGAATGCCACCCACGTGTCCACACCCAAGTGCGACACCAGAGGCAGAAGGCAGACAGGCAGTCAGGCTCAAAGCAACTTGTTAGAGAGAAAAAGGAGGGCGTTCTTTCCCTAAAGGCCACATATATCCCCTCAGTCCTAACTAAGCCCCTTGGAAGCCCTCCAGATAAAGCAAATGGTGGGGATACCACAGGCACTGACTCTCAAATGTCAAGTCTCTTTTCCTCCACTTACCTGTCCTGTTTCCCAGCATACCTCCCACCCCTGATACACTTCCCATGGAAAAAAGGCCTCTGAGAACAACGGAAGCATATGGGCGGCTGCCACTTGCTGATAGCTTCTTCAGGGACATCCTCCCCTGGCTCCCTGAGAAGAGAAAACCCTCCCTCGGAGAAATAAACAAGCTGTGCATGCGCCTTCGTTCGTTTTCAAAAGGCAAAGACGGAGGAGTCCACTAGAGGGAGACAGAGAGTGTCTTCAGATTCCGCATCTAGGTCATTGGCTGTACCGCCCAGGAATCTAATGGGCCACCCAATAGGAGCACTGAGAACCTGGTCCCATAGCATGCCACCGGTGTGCCCCACTTCACACACTTACCGGCATTCTTCCTCCCCCGCCGCAACGGGAAGCACTGCAAAGGAAACAGAGGAGAAATCAGGCATTGCAGAGACCCTTGCAAAATCAAAACTGTAAGGAATCTTTGAAGTCAGCACGTTCAAGCGACCCATTTTACAGAAAGACACGCTGAGGCCCACAGCAACGGAAAATGAAATACAAGTAGGGAGCAAGTGGGATCAGAAGCCCAGACTCCTGACTGCCCACTCCATAATACTTTCTTCCACTCCACTGGCTGACTCCTCTGGTTCACTTCACTCTCACTGAATGGGGAGCGCCCCCATGTCAGGGGATTGGAGAGTCTGCACAGGTCACAGTACTGTCCCAAGGCCTGCAAATAAGGATTATCAAAGAATCCCTGAGCATTGCCTTGGCACATACCATCCTTGGTATAGCATCAACCAGGTTAGAGGCAAGGTGTGCTGCTGGAAAGAGCAGTACATATTTAGAATTGGAAAACTCAAGTTCAGGGTCACCTACCTCTACTTACTTATTATGTGACATTGGACATAACCTCTTGAGCCTCATTTTCTGCCTGCATAAGACTAAGATAGTGATAATCTCAACTTCACAGGCTTTGTGAGAAACTAACGTACCTGAAAGTACTCTTTAAAATGATAAAGCACATTGTAAATTCATTCATTCAACAAATATTTACAGAGTGCCAATGGTCTTCAAAGCACTATGATGATCAAGACAAGGTCCCTGTCCTCATGGAGCAGGGACAAACAATAAACAGGTAAACAAATGAACAAATAAGGAAATTTCAGACATCACTAAGGACCAAAAGGAGAAACTTTGTTTCGCTTATTTAGGTCTTTCTTTCATTACATTTTTTTGTTTTCAACATATATATTCTATATGTGCTTTGTAATATTTCCAAGTATTTCAATTCTCGAAGGTTGTTGTGTTGTATTTTTATGGTATTCTCTTCAAAATCATTTTTATATTCTAAGTTTACATAGCTAGTACATAGAAATAAGATTTGTTTTCCATGTGTTGATATTGACCTTGTAACTTAGGACCTTGCTAAACTCATTAGTTCTAAAAATTGCTTTATAGACTCTTTGGAATTTTGTACATAGATGATCATGTTGTCTGTGAATTGGGGCAGTTTTATTTCTTCTTCCTCCCCCCACCCCCAACCCCGCCCATCAAACTGCTTTTTATTTCTCTTCTTGGCTATCACCCTGGCTAAGGCAAGGAATACATTTTATAAAACAATGTATTTGAACTTCCATTTTCAGAACAACATTGAGTGGATATACTTTTCCCCTATTCTTCCTACTAAGTACAACTAAAATTTATGAACAATGTAAATATAAAACAAACATAAGAAGACTCTGAAAACTAGAGAGAATGTAGTTCAGGACCTTGAACCTGAAGAATGACCTGGCAGTGGGTTTCCAGACTATATGCTGGGAAAACTGGAAACCTGGAAACACAAATAGGTGCAAACAAACAAAGCTTCAGGGAGAGCCTGCTCTCTCTAGCCAATGGGCCAGGAAAGGGCAAAGCCTAACAAGACAGAAATCTTTTAGAGAATAGTTTGCCTACAATTGTCAACTACCATGAGCTCCATTCTCACCCCCATCAGAAAAGGCCAAGTATGGAGCGCAGATCTTTACCCTTGTCCTACTACAGCATGGCATCCCTCTCCTTCCTTCAGGGTGATCATAAAAAGCCCAGTAGTCGAGAGTGCCAAGAACAGCCAGCGTCACCAAGGGAAGGGTCTCAGTCAGCACCTAGATGCAGGCTGACTGGAGGTCAGACCCTCGGGCAGCAGCTTTTAAAGTATGCAAATACCTACAGTCCTGTGGGCCCCCACCAGAGTGAGCCAGGTGGTCTGGAGGTGTCCCCTGGGTACCTGAGGCAGTTGGGAAAAAAATCAGGGCTCCAGACAAGTGTACAAGCTTTTCTCTGGGAGACAGTGGTGAGCTGTAGTGGGGCAGAAGGAGAGCACAAAGATGGCGTCCCCAAAAGGAGCAACTCTACAAAACAGGATGAGGTAGAGAGTGATAGGGTAGGAGGAACAGGGGGAATGCTTTAGAAAAAGTGGTCGGAGGGGGTCTCTCAGGGGAGCAGAACGTTGAGCAGAGGCCTGAATGACAAGAAGGAGCCAGCAATGTGACGATTGGGGTGCAGAACCTTCTAAGCAGAGGCTGAAGAGAAAGGCAGGGGCAAAGTCTGCAGGGCTTTGAAGGCCAGGGTGAGGGTGTGGGCTTAGATTCAAGTGACAGTAAGTAGCCAGCGGAGGGTGCAGTGTGGGAGAGCGACAAGATCTGATTTCCACCTCAGAAAGCTCACTCGCTGCTGTGTGGGGGATGGGTTGTGGAGCTAGAATAGAAGCAGGGGGATCTCTTAGGAGGCTTTTGCAGTAGTTCAAACAAGCACTGTCGGTGGCTTGGGCTAAATTAGTAGAAATGTTCACTCAACAGTTAAGAAGGAAAGAAAGGTTCTTGTTGGAGATAGAAGGGTCTTCTCATCTATTCTCCTGCCTCTACGCAGCCAGCCTCTGAACCAACTGAAAGGTTATCAGGAAAAGAGTTTGTCACAGTTTTTGTAATTAATCTCTCTTATCCCCTGAACAATGATTGCCACACCAGATGCAGATAACAATGAGTTTTAATCCTAGGAGATTAGGTTCAGCCCTAGATCACCCTAAAATGACTAAAGGTCAGACCCACCCTTGTAGACCACAAGACGACCTGGTGAATGTTCAACCCACAATTGGTCACAGGAGAGAGGAGGGGTAGGATGTGACCCCTGGGTGTTCATTGACAAGACCCTGGAGGGATGTTCGCGTGGGGGAAATGGAAAATTCTGGAATGAGATAAGTGTGAAAAGAGGAGAAAGACCAATCAAGAGAGACAGCTGTGAGATTCCCCTACAGAGTTACACAGTGGACCTATTTTGAACTAAGCAAGTCAATGTAGTTCTCAGTGGTCAACAAAAAGGGAATAAAAAGAAAGAATGAAGGAGTTGGGGAGAAGAAGAAAGCAGGCCCCTGTGTGGCTATAGAAATTAGGAGATGAACTGATGGGTGTGACATACTGTCACTCTGCAGTCCCATTCTAGTGATATTAAATGCCCTCCTCTCCCACCCTAACCCCCAACCCATGATAGGCATGACAGAATTAAAGCTAGTTCACAAGCAAGTTAGGCTTTACATTTACACAGGAATTTACAGGTTACAAATAAGGGACCTTGTCTGACTGTTACAAACAGTCTGCATGATAGGTTTTATTATCTTCATGTGACACATGAAGATGAGGCCCAGAGAAATGAAATGACTTATCTAAGGTCATACAGTGAGTAAGTGTCAGAACCAAGTTTATACTTTAGGCCTATGAGGCTCCCACTTTTATGGCTTCCTATTCTTTTCTCTCTGTCACCCTGCTCCTGGCACTCTTTTGGTAGCTGAGAGGGTCACAGGGAAAAATGAGGCATGAGCTTTTACATGGGACAGCTCTGCTACCAAGTAAGGGCTCCTTGTGTTTCTTGATTGTACAACATATTCTTGTCACTTGGGGATTCTGAACCCAGGAGCCAGGAGTCCAGCACTCACAGAGACAGCCATTGTGGAAGATGACCAGGGTTAGTGGTGACAGCCTTCCCATCCAGTGGGCCACTCATTCACTCACTGTGACCTTCCTCAGGGCCAGGCCCTGTGCTGGGTACTCAGGGGTTCCGCTAAATCAGGCATGTTCCCTACCCTTGAGGAACTCACAACCGAGTTGGAGGAGGGGTACGCCACATGCAGAAATCTTCACAATTGCATGTAAGCGCTATGGGAAAGCAGAAAGCCTTGTGGAACTGAGCAGAGGGAGTAAGTGGTTACCGGACACGCAGGTGCATTGTCACAAGGGCATTCGTGGAGGAAGCAGCATTTGGAACAGGTCCTGAAGGATGAGTAGCATGGCAGGCAGAAGGAAGAAAAGAGAATAGGGCAAGGAGACGTGGAGGCGTGTGCTTTGAGGAACTGTGCATAGTCTGGCTGCAGACAGAATGCCAGACAGACAGGAAGAAATGAGTCTGGAGCAGCGGGTAGGGGCCAGATCATGAAGGGCCTTGTTGGTCACATGAAGGAATTTGAACTTTATCCAGAGCTCAGTGGGGAGCCATTGAAGAGGCCTAAACAGAGGAGTCAGAGAGTCAGATTTATATTTCAGACGGTTACTCTATGTGTTGAGTAAAGAATAGATCGGGAATGGGGGTGGGAGACGTTAAGCAAAACTAGAGATGGTGAGGCCAGAGCAGATCGGGGCAGTGGGATGAGTTCAAGGTTTGTGCCCTGGACAACTGGGTGGATGAGGGGGCTGTTAACTGAAGTCAGGAACAGAGGAAAAGGTGTGGTTGGGGGCCATGGGCCAGGGGGAGGGTCTTCTTTTTCTCATGAATCTCGTTTGGACATGTTGGGTTTGAGGGATCTGTGGAGCGCCTGCCCAGAGCAGTGGAGTAGGTGCTATGGCAGACCTGTACGTGTAGAGCTGCACAGAAGCAGATATAGTTCCTGCCCTTCAGGAGGTTGGAGTCTAGTGGCAGATAGAGTGGCCAGACAGAAAAAGACAGATCAGGAATTTCTGAGAGAAAAAGCGAATCATCTTGAAAGAGTGAAAAAGAGAGCACCAGAGCCAAAATGCAGATGGCGACAGAAAGCTGCTTGCTGCGTGAGAAGTTGGGAGGTCTGAGAGGGGTGTCTCAGAGACAAGCTGCAAAGGCTACAGACAGGTTTCGTCCAGGCTCAAGGAGTCCTCAGCCATGGTGGCTGGACAGAGCTCACGCTCCCAGCATCCTCTCTGCTCAGCTTGCAGCCTCTGCGACCAGCCCTTGCCCTGCTATCTGAGAGCAAGCCCAGAGAGGTTTTTCCCCCCTTCCTTTCCTGCTTTCTCTGCTTCCCCCTTAGCTCCTGGCCAGTGCATTGCTACAGGCCCAAGCCTGGGGCCAGTCACGAGAGCGCGTTCTTCACATTCCTGCCTCCCCCAGTCCTCTCAGTTGAGCTACACACAGCCCTATTCACGGCCTGACCCTCCCTTCCTCTGGAGTGGGCCCCCACCGCCCCCAGGCCGAGCCCATGTTTTGCCAACACAGACTATGGCCACTGTGGGAAAAGGACTCCCAGACCCCTCAAGAGCTGACTCTTCTGTCTCTTGGGGTCTCTCCGCTGGGTGGGGGTTCAGTGGGTGTGGGCACGTGTGTGCGCACGAGTATGTACGTGTGTTCCATGCACTCAGCCAACACTTCTAGGCTGTGTTGGGCTGGGCACACGGATACATGAAACACAGGGTGGGTCCTTAGAGGAGCTCACAGCCCGGGGTGGAGACAGCTGGGTACATGGAGGCCAGCATGCGTGCTGGGGCTTGGATGGAGCCTGCCACCAGGCCCTAAACTGGAATACTGGTGTCATGGTGCCACTTTTAAACCCCATCCCAGTGGCCTGCTGAGAGTAGTGTGCTGCAGCCCTGAGGGACACCAGTCTGTTCCCTTGAAAGGGCAGAGGACACCTGCTTTAGAGCAGTACTGACAGCCACAGGCATTGCGCCTGGCTGTGTACCTTTCACCAGCTCTTTGCTCGGCTTCACACTTGTTCTTATAATCATAGGTGGGTCCCTGACAATTCTCATCCTTCCATCATGAGGAAAAGGGTGAGGGACAGGCCCAACCAGGAAAGGGTAATGGAAGAAAGGCCTTCAAGAAGGTCTTTGGAGAATGCAGCGTCTTGGACCACCTTTTCAGGAATCCCCAGAGGTCTATCTCCCCTTTGTCCCCTCTCTGAGAGTGCGTGCGAGCTGTCCCTACTGGCTTCGAGTGTGGGGCCTCTCAGAAGGCTGGACTCCCTGCCTGCCCACCGGACTACCGTAGTCTAATACACACTCACCCATCCCCAAAGACTACCCAACTTGTGGCTCGAGGAACGCTGATCTGCATATCACTTTATAACTCAGCCCGGACAGAAAGCCCTGCTGCCTTGGACCCTTTGCACCTTAATTCCCTCCTGCCGGTCCTGGCAGAGCCTCCTTTCCCCCTTCCCCACTCCTGGCTCCTCACTGGACCCACAGGGCCACTCCAGGCCCAGCCCCTTGCCTTTGGGCCCCCTGCCCACCAGCCTTCTCCAGCCTTGGACCCTACTGTCCTCTCGCCTCCACAGCAGGGCCTCGAAGGAGAACCAGTGAGCAGCTGCAAGCCCCATGGGGTTCTCTGGATAATCTCAGGAATGTCCTATCCCAAAGACTTGACTTTCCCACTGGCCCACAGGGACCCTCCTTCCTGCCCAGAGCTTGGGAGTCCTTCCAGGGGAGGGGCCTTAGATGAGTGAGTGCAGGAAGGGACTGGAGGGGAGGGACACAGCGGTTCCAGGGTAGAATGGCACTCTTTTTTAGGCTCTCAGCTAGTTTGACCAGGGGTGAAGATAGGAGGATAGGAGGAGTCACAGCCCATTACCTGAGCTTCTTGGTCATAACATCAGTGTTAGATACTGTCTTTTGACTTCCACATTGGATGTCCCCAATTCTAGGTGCTCCCAGGCAGGGAAAATTTCTCTTTATGTTAGACGAGGAAACTGAGGGCACAAGCCATGGGCCCAGGGTCACCCAAAGCAAGCCATCAACTCTCCTCAAATTTAACTCACATTTACCGAGCACCTACTACGTGGCAGATCCTTTCACATGTCATCGTGTCCATCAATTATGAAGTAGGGACTATTGTCCCTGTGTTCTTCATGAGGAAAAGAGGCAGAAGCTGGGCTAGCAAGTCAGGGCCCTATTTCCAGAGGCTCCTGCATGCTACCATTGTACCGCATTCTTCTCTCAAGCGCCCAGGGTGACCCAGGCCAGGGGCTTGGGGGGGGGGAAGGCCAGGAAAAGTCAGCCAACGCCCATTTCCAGGGCCTCGAGCCCCATTCCCCAAGTGCAGGAGTTCCTTTCCTCTGTCCCTTGGCAGCCCTAGCCTTGGAACTACAGGTCCAACTGGATTCCAAGGTCCCTGGCGACAGCAGCAGCTCAGAGGTGGGCTAGAGGGGTGGGGTCAAGGAGTTCCACCCCCCACACCCCCCCCCACACTGTGAAACCTCTGACCCCACGTCCCAGCCCAGGCCACCTGGGCCGCTGCTCCCTGTAATTGTTACTAGTGACTTGGAAATGCAGGCCAGGGCCTGGCTTCCAGAACTTCCCAAGCGTCCGGCTGTTCTCAGGCCCTGGGGGCCACTGGGAGGACTGGCCTCCAACACAGGCTCGTTTCCCTGAGCCTCCCCTCCCCTCCCCAAGGGCCTTGAGTGGAAATCACTGACATTTTGGGAGCAGGTTTTGTTTTTTTTCACTTGGTCTGGAAGTTCAAAGAAGTATATATGAAATATAATAAGAGAAAAACCAATCTAGCCCCCTCATTTTAAAGCTGGAGAAACTGAGGCACAGATTACATAAACACAGTGAACAGAACATGGATTTTAGACCTAAATGGCCTGGGTTTAAAATCCCAAATGTATCACTTAAGAGCTGTGTGACCCTGGATAAGTTTCTGAATCTTTCTGTGCTTCAGTAAAACGAGGACGAGAAAAGCTTGGAACAGTGTCTACCGCATAGTATGTGCTCTATGCGTGTTAGCTAATATTAGTTCTAACTTTCTCTAGTGCTTTGAGGGGAAAAACAAACCTGGTATTTCCCATCTGCAGCCTTTCCCAGCAGCCATATTGTCAGGTCCGTCCTCCACCTCCCAGCAGCCCCCCACTCATATTGCTTTTGGCACCAAAAAAAGCTGAAAGCAAAGTCACGATCTGTGTTCAAGACATAAGTCAGAGTCAAAGCTTGCTTCCTCCTCCCCGTCTCACCTCCCCCGTGCCCATCCCCAGCTCTCCCGCTCCCCAGAACAAATAACGTCCAAGCTCAGATGATTCAAGCAAACCGTACCTATTTTGCTGAGATGGGCAACAGGGGGAGAGGGGCAAGCAAGCATGATGAGTGAGCTCACAACCGGCAAATTCGGGAGGTCCCCGTCCCCATTCCCAGGCCAGTCCATTTTTAAGAGTGCTGCAGCTGTGTTCCTACAGGAAGTACCCTGGAGCCCAGCTTAGTCATCCTTTACCTGTAGGTACTAGTTAGACTAAAATTGTTAACCTGTTGGACAGTTCCATACCCTGACACTTTCTGGACTGAATCAGCCATAGCCAACCACAGAGCACGTGGGGGTTGTGAGCGTGAAAAACTCATGTTCTATCCACTAGATAGAAAGCTCCATGAGGGTGGGGACCTACCGCCATTTTACTAACCACTGTCGATCTCCCCAGGGCCTAACGCGGTGCTGGCCATACAGTAAGCCCTGAATGCATACCACTTGCGTGAATGAGTAAGGGCAGACCTTCCTGAAGGCTATTCTCAGCCTAAGGAAACTCGCCCTCGCCATTTCAGTCAAAATCGAAACGAATGAACATCTCAACAGGCCTTGCCATCGTTATTTCATGCGATCAGCCTCATGGGGTAGGAATTATAATTTTCCCCAGTGTACAAACAATAACAATGGTTGATGCTTGCTAACTATGTGCCAGGTACTTTTCTAAGCCATTTGTACACATTAACTCCTTTAAGCATCATCACAACTTTATTTAGCTCCATTTTACAGAGCAGGAAACTAAAGCTCAGAGGGGTGAAGTAACTTTCTCAGAGACACACAGCTAGCATGTTGTGGCTCAGATACTAAAGGGCTTGATGCCATGTCTTCTAACTCCAGAGGTCCTAATCTTTTCAGTGCATCAGGAACACCAAGGTTGAACTCCTATATAAAAATTCACAAGTCTCTCATTTTTACCCGTTCTCCCATCACCATCCACACCCAATCTCGATGTCCGGGGCAAATCCTCTGGCTCTGTTCCTCCTCCGTCTCCTGTCCCAACCTTACTCTTCCTTGAAGAAGCCTTCCTTCTCTTTCCCTCCATGGATCATCCTTTCAGATTTGGATCCTATTGTACATCTGCTGTGTGACAGGCTCGCATACACAGCCCTTCGTTGGCAACTCCACTGACTCTCATCCGCGAGGAGAGGTGGCTTGCTCAAGACCACTCAGCCTAGATGTGGCAGAGGCAGGCACTGTGTCCAGGTCAGTCTGACTCCATGTCCAGTGCTCTTTCTGCCACACCAAGCTGCCTTCTGTTCTGAGCTGGAAACTCCTCCCAGAAAGCTCCCTGGATCCCCCAGAAACCGATTGACAACTTGCTTTAAGTCCACCTGTGCCAATGACGTTACCACCAGATGTTCTTACCCCTCAGCTCATGGAGCTGTGCATCACAGAGGCGTGGCCATGTCAGCATCTAGGTGATTTACAATTAGCCACACAGGGGCAATCCATAGCGTGGATTTGTCACCCCTGTCAGGAACCAGTACCCACCACTCAACTGACATTATGTGAGTCAGTTGTGAGTCAGGGCTGTAGAACTGCAGAGAGTGGTCCTGGGGTGAAACCTCCTTCCGTGGGGTATAGGGCCCTACTCTGCCCTTGCTAAGTGATTTTGTCATGACTTGAGAGTCTATTTCATAACGTCTTGCTTTGGACCCACTAATTGAGAGGTGGCTGTATGTATAAGTCTCAGATATACATACACAAACTCAGGCTGGTTGAGGCACCGGTGGCGTCTTGGTAGAGAGGAGTTGTGCATGGAATGTGGGAAGGGCACGCAGAGTATCTGAGGGTTTCTGTGCATTCACACGCTCCCCTGAATTCTCCACAGTTCCTCCTGCCTCTCCCATGGCAAACACACACTGACGGGCGACAAGGGCAGAGGTCTGGAAAAGTGGAGAGGTCCTGGGGGCTGGGAGTGGAACTGCGGAATCACCGGTCATTGTCACACTCTTACCCCATATCCTGCCATGCTGATTCCTGGCAAAGACTGGGAAGCTGCGAGCTGGCCTGGGGCAGAGAGGGCCCAGGGTGTGAACAAGCAGACATGAGGCCGTGTACCGAGCATATGCGCATGAATGAGCCTGCAGAGGGGATGCAAAAGCATGCACCCGTGTGCCCAGGTACCGAGGCAGCCACGTGGAAGCCCCAAGCACTCTGTGGAAGCTCATGAACAGGAGAGGCTGCTGAGAATGTGTCCTTGGGTGAATGCTGGAGAGCCCTCGTGCACATATGTACTCACTTGCGTGACTAAGGATGTGAGGACAGTGACTCGGGACAAGCATGGTGTCCCTATGGAACTTCTACAAGGCCAACCTCCCAGTTTACAAGGGACTTTTCTGTCTATAATTTTATTACCACGTGCGTGGATGTGTGCACGTGTGTGTGGCATGTGTCTAGATGCCCTACCTGCTCTATTACACAGACCGTGTGCGGATCCGGTTGTGTCTTGACCCCCTGTGTGACCTTGGGCACATCTTTTCCCTTCTCTGGGCCTCAGTTTTCTCATCGATAGTTTGGAAGGAGAAACAGATGACCTCTGTGGGTCTTTCCATCTCGGGTATTGTGTAACTATCTACCTGTCATAAGAGGAAAGAGCTGACGGACAGCAGGGAGTATTGACCCTCAATGTCACCTAGAGGTCATGGCTGAGCTGGAGCTCCAGCCAGATTCTCTACCTCACTTGGAGGCGAGTGCCCTCCAAGAACTGATGTGCCCACCTGAAACAAGAGAATACCATGAGAGAGCATCCAAGTTCTGGGGACTCGCTATATGCATAACACCGTGCTCGATGCTGGGAGGGGGTGAAAGAGCACATGGAAGAAACAGTCCTGTGTGTGTGTGTGCGCACGCGCATGTGGAGGTGTGAGGCTGGGGGCGGGGTACTCGTCCGTGTGCGTGGTTGTACTGAGAGACCATGGATACCTTCCCGGCCCGCTGGCCTCCAGAACACACAGCAGACACGTATGGAACTATTTACACTGGCTTCATCTCACATCCAAGCATCTTGTCCCTTGGCTGCCCTTAACCCCCAATGCAACTCAAAGCACTCCTGAGCCCTGGCCTGGCCCCTTGTCACTTTCCCAGGATCCATGGCTTCTGAGGTGTCACTCTTCAGCTCCCAAATGGGTCGCTCTGCTCTTAGACTCAGGCAAGGCCAGAGTAGAGGGCTGTGACAAAAGAGATGCAACCTGAGATCTTAACCCTGGAGTAGCCAAACATGGAATGACCATTGTTCTTTGCTTTGGTGCCTCTGGTGTGCAGCTGGGAAATCTGCTCTCAAGTCAGGTGTGTTGACCACCTACTCCATGCCAGGCGCTCTGTGAGAAAGGCACTGACTTGACAGACAACGAACTGAGGCTGAGAGGACTCTCAGCCCAAAGCAGCCCATACCGTTGATGGAGCTTGCAAGCTCAGAAGGCCTGCCTGTCTGATGGGCCTCAGAGCAGTATAGCACTGGACAAGGAGATGTGAAACCCAAGCGTGTGCGTGGGTCTGGCAGGCTGCCTCCTAGCCCTGAGATCTAACCACGCATTGGTTTGCATCCACCACAGCCCTGTGTGTCCACGTGCATGCTTCTATATGTCTACATAACTTTGTGTATGTGCCTGGTCTGTGTATGCCTGCGTGCTTGTGTGTGGGAGGGTATGCGTTTGTGTGCGTGTGTGCCTACTTCTCTATGTGTGTGCAGGTATATGTGAGGCTCCATGTTTGTGGCTTTGCACTGTCTGCATGTGCATGCGCATTTGCATGTGTTTGTCTCTGTGTGTGTGTGTGTATGTGTGTGCAGCTGAGCATGTGCACAAACGTGTACATTCTGTGTTTGTGGACACGCACATGAGTGAATGTCTGTGTGTGTGTGTGTGTGTGTGTGTGCGCGCACGCGTGCGACTAGTGTCTGGGACGTGGAATAGACATCCCTAGCCTTTCTTGGGGCTTTCCTACCCCAACAAGTTCTAAGGTGTTGCCATGGGCTGGGAGTGTTTGCTGGCAGTCTTAAAGATTGGGGTAATTCTCAGAAAGAGATTTAAATCCATGCCAGGAACCCAGAGTGGTTAGCCAGGTAGTGGACAGCGATGCTAAATAGGCGTCAAACCTCTCAGGCACTTTCACAGTCCCCCTTTCCCTGCCCTTATCCTTAGCTCCATCTCTCATCATCTCCTCCCACCCACCTTCCTGCCTCCACCTCATCATGTGGGCCCTTCCACACCGCCCCCACCCAAGACTGCTTGGGTGCTTAGAAACATTCATTTCATTATATCCCTCCTTTACTAAAATCCCCCCATACCCTAACACAACAGCCTCCAGACTTCGGAATTTCATGGGTGAGGAAGAAAATACTTAAATAAATAGGGGACCAGTCAGAATGTTGCAAACATTTTTATTTCCCTGAGGACAGATATTTTTTAAATCTCTCACTCTTATTTCATAAAGAAAGATCACTTGAACCCCACCCCTTCACAAAGGACATAATCATCTCTAAATAAAGAATAGTCTTTTGAGTTGAATTAACTTAGCTTTCTGAAAACTGCACTCTACTATCCCCACTTTTCTCTCATTTCACCGCAGATGAGTGAAAATCTCATTTGGGACCCCCGCCAGGTGAGGGCCACAAACCCGCAGATCAATTTTTCTCTCCCCTTGAACCCTGTGCTTGATGCCGTCACGAACCAGCCCTTTCCCCAACCCACCACCACTTGGCGGCCTCCGGACTCTTGCTCATGAAGTTCCCACTGCCAGGCATGCCTGGAATGCCCTTCCCCCCTTTTTGGACTGACAAACTCTTCTCTTCCTTTGAGCCCCAGGCTCAGCCCAAATGTGACAAACTGTGAACTCTCTCCAAGCCCCTCCCAGTGGTGGAAGTGATCTTTCCTTCCAAGGGTCCCAGCCCTTCTTTCATCCTGTGTTAGAATCACATAGTGTCATGGAGAGGACGGGCTTGGGGCTCCCATCCCAACCCTGCCAGTCATGTCTGAGTGTCCTTGTAAACATTTCTTAATCGTTCAGTGTCCTTTCTCTAGGTATAAAAGCATAAAAACAACGGCTTGTGAGATTACCACCAGAGTTAATGAAAGTGCCTACATCTGGTACCTAGAGGATCCTAAATAAATATCATTTCCTTGGTTCTTGAGAGCAGAAGTCATGCCCTACACAGACTGTGGGTCCTGCTGTACCCCTGTACTCATGTCCGTGACATAGTAGGCATGAAACAGATATTTATTAACCGACCAACTATCTAGCATGGTGTCTGCCATATACATGTAGTAGGTTACTGATAAAGATTTGTCACTCTTCTTACCTCCTCTCTGAAGACAGAAACCATGCCCATTTTTTACTTTGTGTAACTCCTATGGTGCCGAGCACAGAGAAGGTGCTTGATATATGTTGATGGAAATTAGTAATCATAATCATAGTAATAGTGACCACCACTCGTATGGATGCTATGCGTGCATGCTAGTCATCATGCTAGGAACTTTACACACATTATCTCTTATATTTGCAAACATTGAATACACGAAAAACCCCACCAACCCCATCACCCTATAAAGTCAGTGTCACTATTGTCTTCATTGTAAAGCTAAGGAGACTGGGGCTTTAAGAACCGTGCCTCAGTGGCAAGGCCCAGGAAGCAACAGAGGCAAGTTTAATGAACAGGAGCCAGCTAGCCTACTTAATTTCGTGGGAAAGCAGCGGCAGGTCACAGAGCTGGTTAAATGACAAAGGTGGGACTTGATCCCAAGCCTAGCTAGTGCCAAGGCGGTCTCAGAAGACCATCTGCCTTGCGGCTAGCATGCAGTGGTCCCCAGCTGCCTCCTTTCTCGCCTGAGCAGTGGGGTGGGCTGGCTCTGGACAGCCACTTACCTTCACTTTCCTGAAGCAAGCCCAGAAAACGTCCAGCAGAGGCATGGTGGGGCGTGGGGAGGTGGCAGGGCCCTGCACAGCTCTGCTGGGCACAGGCCTCTCCTTCTCTAGGGACTAGGCTAGAGGGGAGCGGGGGCTCCACGGGAGCCAGCCCTGGCCCTGCACTCCATCAGCCGGCACGGCACAGAGAGGGGAGAGGCGGAAAGCAGCGGCTGTCCTGAGCTCAGCTCGCTCCACTCCAGGCGCCTCCGGGAGGGCCGGCCAAGGGAGGGAAGAAGGGAGGGAG
The DNA here is from genome assembly GCF_001890085.2 of Hipposideros armiger. Classification (NCBI taxonomy): domain Eukaryota; kingdom Metazoa; phylum Chordata; class Mammalia; order Chiroptera; family Hipposideridae; genus Hipposideros; species Hipposideros armiger. Next base: position 2,117,471 of record NW_017731469.1, read on the forward strand.
AGAGGGAGAGGCTAGCTAAGGAGGAGGGACAGGAGGCGGGTCACTGATTCAAACTCAGCACCGTTAACCAGTTGGCTGGGACTGGACAGCAGTGCCAATTGGAATTCTCTGAACATTACAGTTCCCAAGCTTGGAGTGTCCAGCCTGCCTGCTTGCTCACGCGCCAGTCCTGCCACCTGCACGCTGGCAAGCCTCCTGCTGAATGACATACCAGCTCTCCCTGGGGGCCTCTGGGTACAACCAAGACCACACAGAGGCTGTGGAAAGAGTGCCAAGGAAAAAGGCCCAGAGAGGAGAGTCCTCAACCCAGGCAGGCCCTAGGCAGGTGTGAAGGCAGTCAGCAGACGGGAAACCTATGGCCTGGGGAAACCTTCTCAGACCGGAAGCTCTGGGCCTTTGGTCATGGGGCCATGCCCGAACCCTGCTCTACAGCCAGGGATCGTGACTCACTCTGGCATCTCGGGGAGTCCCCTTCCTTTCAGGGCCTCAGTTTTCCTGGCTGTTGAGAGAGAGGCAGGGTCACAGGTCTCTAAGTCTCAAGTTTATTGTATGACTCCTGTTTGGGGTTAAGGATAGTGCAAGTCTAGAAAATTCTCCATTCTGGACAACAATCACAACTCCTCTCAGAACTCCTGGGCTTCCCTGGGAATCCATAGGAAGTGTGAGCCATGAAAGACCATTTCATCCACCTCCGCCCCCCCGCCGCCTCAGGGCATCACAGCTCTCTCCCAGATCACAGTGTATGTCCTTTTCCGAACACCTGAGAAGACGTCTGCCCTCCTTTATCCACTCCCATACTCCCATACTCAGAACCCTCCATATCCACAAGTTCTGCCTGGTATCCGAAGCTGGACCTTCTGCGTGCACTGCAGCCAGGTCTCCCAGTGGAAACGGAGTTAGTGCTGGGCAGTTCTGGAGGCATTCTGAGCAGGAAGCCATTAAGAAGCAGTGATTCCTCCTGTCCCAATCCTCCGCAGGCAGGGTGCCATGGCTGGAGGCCAGAAGGCTCCCAGAGACCCCATGGCAAAAGGCCAGGCTTGGGTCTCTGGGGACATATGTCATCACAATGCCCAGAATAACTTACTCCCCCTGGCCTCACTTCCCTTTCAGAGACCCGAGCTGGTCTGGCAAAGGGCCAAATCCTGGGACCCCAGAAGCTCCTAAGCATGCTTTGAGCAAGCTTCTGCCTGTCTCTGAGGACTTTCCTTATCAGTGATTTGGTCCAGAGGCTTGTCCCAAGGGTCTGTAGGGATCCTTCCAGCTCAGCTTACAACTTTCCCTGTGGCCCTGTTTCCCCATTTGTGTCCTGGGAGGTGGCGATAACTGATCTCTCCCCCTCTTTCTAGCCATTCTGCTGGGCCCTGTCAGGATGATAGTCAGCCCGAGGCAAGACAATGGCTGCTTCGCATCCACCTCCAAGTGGAAGCCCCCAGAGCCAAGCAGTGTTCCCTCCTGTGAGCATATGCCCTCCTCCCCCCACAGCCAGAGGCCTGGGGATGGAGAACCATGGAGGCGAGATGGCAGGACAGGAGCACAGGCCTCCTACCACGGCCATGCGGCCCACTGCTCCCTGGAATCACCTCCTTCTTTGGCTCCAGACCTCCAGGAGGAGGTACACCAGCTGTGGCTTTGGGCACTCGATCGGAGAGAACAGGCGACTTCTGATTCAGTTCCGGGCCTCTTGGGCCACTTTAGCCCTGAGGACAGTATAGTGCAGTGAGTAAGCCAATGAACTTTCCAGGTAAACTGCCTGGATTCAAATCCCAGTTCTTTTCTGTTCTAACAGCACTTCTCAAAATTTTTGCTCTCAGGACCCTTTTACACTATTAAAAGTTGTGAAAGACCAAAGAGTTTTTATTTCTGTGGGCTACATCTGTGGATATTTACTGCATTAGAAATGAAGACGGAGATATTTAAACAGTATTGATTGATTCGTTCATTTGTTTAAAAATTGCCTGCTCAAAAATTAGACATATTGAGCCGGCCGAGTGCTGTATTGGTTAAGAGTTGGCTTGGGACGCCAGCTCTGAACAGCAGGGCCCCGGTTCGGATCCCACATGAGGGCCAGTGACACTGCCCTCTACAGCTAAGATGGTGAACAACAGCTCGACCTGGAGCTGGGCTGCCGTGAGTCTCTGGCGATGGCGTAGGCTGCAGCCCCTGCTGTAGTGGGCTGCCATCAGCTACCATGTGTGACCGGCAGCCAGCGTGAGCAGCCAGCAGCCGCCGTGAGCGGCCATCTGGAAGCCAGTGACTGATCTGCCTCGCCTGGGAAGAGCACAACGATGGTGCCAACCTGGGCCAGCGAAGCAACGTCTTCCACAACAGACTGAAGAACAAAAGGACAGCAACTTGTCTGTTCCCCTTCCCCCGATTCCCCAATAAAATCTTAAAAAAAAAGACATATTAACATAAATGACACATGGGGAGCATATTTTTTTAATGCATTTCATAAAGAATAGCAAAATTTTCTACAACAAAAATAAATTTACTGAGAAAAATGGAATGCTTTTACATTTTTTGCAATTCTCTTGAATGTTGGGCTTAATAGGAGCTGGACTCTGTAGCCACTCCTGCACTGTTGTGACACACGGTTTTGGCTGAAGTACTATATGAAGAAAATCCTGCCTCCCACAAGTATGTAGTGAGAAAAGGGTCTAAGGGACCCGTAGGGATTCTTGGGCCAAACTTTGAGAACTACTGTATTACAATATCTTAATTAGACCTCGCTAGAGAATTTCGGAACACATGAGCTGGAATAACCTTGCAGAGAATTCAGTTTGAAACCCCTCATTGTGCAAAAAGGGAAACATAAGGAAAGGGATGACCCAATTGCACACAGCTAGTCAAGGGCAGAGCTCAGACTTAGACCCGGTCTCCTGCTTCCTGGGAAAACTCTTTCCCCACCGCCTTTGAATAAATACAGCTTTATAGTTCTAAGGGTTGTCCAGCGGAGACTACCCTTGTCTGGGTTATAAAGAGGTTTGGGTTCTAGTACCATATCTGTCATTGATGCAACAGAGATTTTTAGGGCATTCAAAGATCACAGCACAGATTAAGAGCATCACAAAGATTATAAAGTAGTGAGCTCCCTATCATTAGGAGTATACAAGGGGAAAGTTAGACCAACTAAGCTCTCATGTCCTTATGAGCCTCAAGAACCCAGCAGAGGTGCTTAATGAATGGTACTTGCACCAAAGTTCAGGCAAGGTTCCTTTGACAGAGGCTACCTAATTAGTCACTTTTCCAGGTTGAACCAGGGACATGGTAGGCAAAAAGAAGGGGTAGAAAAGTTGTTCCACATTTATTGCATTTAAGAAAAACAATTTATCTGTGTATTTATATATAATCTACCTTTCCTTCAACAATGTCCAGTCACTCAACAAATATTGATTTGACACCTACTATATGACAGGCAATATGGTGTGACTTCAGATAAGAATAATACATTCCACGGCACTAGAAAACTGCCTGCCTCACTTCCTTTTAATTCAATCTCTACCTGTTTATTTTATGCTCATTTTAATGAATGCCATGAACCCCACAAACCCTGGAGTACTGTTGGGCAGTGAGGGGCAGGGAGGTAACAGTGAGGAATCAGAAAAGTAAACCTGAAAAGAACTTGGCATTTGCAATTCATTTTTTTCTTTTATTTTTATTGCGGTAACATTGGTTTATAACATTATGTAAGTTTCAAGTGTACACGATAATTCGATATCTGTATATACCATAGCATGGTCACCGCCAAAAGTCGTTTTCATCAGTCACCATAGGTTTGACCCCCTTGACTCATTTTGCCCTCCCGCCACCCTACCCCCTCTGGTAACCACCAATCTGCTGTCTGTCATCTTTTTTCTTTTTCATATTTTTCTTGGTCTCCAAGTATTTACCTATCTTTCAGTCAATCAGCTCCACTGTAACAGAGGGAGAGAGCAAAGCCCAGTGGAAATCAAGTTTCTTAGTAGTCCACAGGGGTACAGGGGAAGAGTGAAAGGCACATGTCTAGATTTGCACTTCCAAAAATTACTGTCGAGAATAGAAGCACAGAAGTGCCCCTATGAGACAAACATTTGTATAGCAATCTCTGAACAGCAATTTACTCCCCTAGAGAGGAATAATGTATTATACACAGCTCTCTCCCATGGAACATCTAGGTCTTTTACTCATGTATGTATCCATCCACCCACCCACTCATTCACTGAGTAGATGCTACTGATCACTACACTGTGCTTGGCCCTGAGGATACAGAGATGATGATTTATTGGGTTGTCGGAAAAGTCATGACATATTTTTTCTATGTTTTTCGTTGCAAAAATGTGTCATGACTTTTCCGACAACCCAATATAACAATAGTGAACATTTACTGAGCACATTATGTACACTTGCTCTATTCTAAACACTCTCAAAGCTTTATCTCATTTATTTTTCACCAAAAACCTATGCAGAAATTACTCTTATAATCCCGATTTTACAGATGAGGAAACTGAGTCCCAAGGAAGTGGAAAATCTTGCCCAAAGTCGCACAGCTGGTTAAGCGGAAGAGATGAAATCAAGCAAAACTCATCTGACTCCAGAGCCCAAGCTTTTTACACATTGCTTTGTACTCAGACAGGGTCCCTGCCTTGCTCACCGGAGAGTTAAGCCAAGTAGATAAACAACTCTGATCACAAATAGAGCATAAGGAAGTGGAAGTAGAGAGACAAAGAAAGTGTTATCGGAGGGAGGCGTCAGTAAGGTCAGCTCAAAGGATAAGAAAGCTTAAAAAGAGAGGTGGCATTCAGGTTGAAGAATGGGTAGGATTTGAGGGAATAATGGGATAATTATTTAGACAGAGGGAAGAGCATAAGTAAAGGCCTAAAACTGGAATTCTGAAATTACATGTGACAAAGTTCATTCAGGTGGTCTGCAGTGTAAGGTGCATAGAGTTGCCACATCGAGCAAATATAGGCACAGGACGCTCAGTTAAATTTGAATTTCAGATAAACAGTCAATTTTTTTTAATGTACATATGTCTAAAATTCAAATTTAGCTGGCATCCTGTGTTTTATATAGCAAACTTAAGGGTGCAAAAATGAGATGTTAGAATGAGACAACAAATGCAGACTAGATCCAGACCACATCAGGTTAGGTAGCTGCCATATTACCTTGCAAACTTGCCTCTCTGAGCCTTACTTTCCCCAATCTGTAATGTGAGGGCACTGGACCAGACCAGTAGCTCCTAAGCCTGGCTGTACATCTATATGTAAAAATATAGCTTGCCAGGCCCCTCCCCAGATACCCTGAATCAGAACCTTAGGAGATAGGGTCTGGTTCTCTGGTGTTTCTGACAAACAGCTGGGTTTGGAAACCAATGGGCCACTCGGGTCCTTCTAGCTCCCATGTTCTTTGTGACCAATCCCAAAATTGATTATGCTGGAGAGGCAGGATATGCTTTCAGACCTTCAAATCACTGAGCCCTTTCTGTGTCCAGAGTTTCCTCAACAGGGAGACCCAACGCAAAAGACTTTGGAATGCCCCCTTCATTCCTCTCCCAGAGACAGAAGACTACCATTTACAAGCCCACACTACAGGGAGTTCTGGCAGATAGGAGACAGCTAAACAATTCTTTGTTGCAAAATGTCCCCTACCATGGCGGGAATTTCTTCCTGCCCAAGGGAGGGGCCCAGGGATGGCTGGGAGATGGGATTGAGACTGGGGCTCTCTGTGTCACAGGACCATCAAAGCGAGCAACCCTAGGCTGAGGCACACCTGAATGTGAGCTCCAGAAAGGACATTAGATGCCCCTTAGAGAAGTGAAATTCCTGCTGTTGGAAAGCCTGGTTTCCCTGCAGGAACACAGAGTCTCTGACCATAAGTAGGTCAGCTCAGCACCTCCTAGCTCCTGGGGCTCCCACCCCCACCAGCCTGGTATGCTGAGAATCACAGGCAATGCAGGGGACATGAGATCCCCAAGGGCCAACTCCGCTGTGTCTCCTAGGTAGGCTCAGTAGCCCCACCTTGGGCCAACCCACTCCACCTGTCCTGGGAGGCCTTGGGCTCCAGTCTTAAGTGTGAGGGCCTCTCACAGCCACAGCTGACTTGATGGGGCCTCACAAGAAGGGGTGACAACTGAGGCTGGATCTCGTGAGCATCTAAATATCAGCAGGACTGGTGGTGGTTACTGGCCCAGCACATGAGCAATTTTCTACAGAAAGTGGTAGCTCACTATGGCCTGGAAGCAAGGCTGCTGTCTTGGCTCACAGGCTCAACAGGGGTTGGCATGGCTGAGCATGGGGGTGGGGAGGGAGGATGCCGGCCAGTGCGGGAGGAGAGGGAAAGGGAGAAGGTGCCAGAGATGGGGGCAGGGACGCTAAGAAACAGGGCAAAGAAAGGAAGAAACTGGCTCAAAACGAGGTCTGGGCCAATGACACAGTGGGGACCCCCTCCTAGGGCCCCAGGATGGCCCATGGCCATGTCACGGGGCCTAACGGAGCTCAGGGAGACCCTGGGCTAGTGGCAGCTACTGCTTGGGAACTTCCTCACCAGGCTTGGTGAGTGAGGCCAGGTTCCTTTCCATGGGATCATGTCCACAGTTTGCTGAAGCCAACCTGGGTGCCCTGAGAGATGACAGGACCTAGGTAGGGACTAAGGGATAGGTAGGCAGAAGAGGCTCTCCGGAGAGACGGGGTGACAGCCAGAAGTGGGGCCAGCCGGGGAGCAGTGGAGAAGCAGCAAGAGGGCGTCTGTCTGCAGGTCAGCACGGATGGAACCGGGATCAGAGCTGGGTGGGCGAAGTGGACACTTGGTCACTGTGACCAGTCGAAGCCTGGTGACTTAAACCAGGGCACAGGGCCAGGGCCAGGCCACAGAAAGGGTGTGGTTATGAGGCCAACAGGTGGGCCTGGGGCCTCCCAGTATCAGCATGGGTGCCAGGCATGGGGCTGGGACTGCAACTAGGATCAGAAGTTCTCAGTTATGGGGGGGGGGGTCTCAGGCAACTTTACATAACAGACCCGTCACAGCGCTAAGCCCGGAAGTGTCTGCCCCCCTGTGCTTTAACACGGCTCAGCTTGTGCAGCCTGACTCAGACCCTGCTGTAGTGGCAAGAAGGCTTCCCAACGGGCACAGGCTCACAAATGCAAGCCCTGAGCTGGGGAGCAGCGGCCTCATGGTGACTTGGTAAACTATGAAACCCAGGATAAGCGCTGCTGGCCTTCTGTGCCTCTATTTCCACACCTGCCATCAATCCTTAGGTCAAGAGGGAAAAATGCATAGACTGTATAGAAGGAAAAGAAAGCAAACTAAGAGTCATAACAACAGTGATGAGGATGGAGAAATGAAATAAGAATAGAGCAACAAGAAGAAGAAAGTCTAGTAATCACTTCTGACAGAATAACCACAAGCATGGCTCACATGCATTAAACACTTGCTCCTGCGCCTGGATAAGTAACTCTCCTGCTCCATGGCTTCCCACGAGGATGCTCATGGGGAGAATCATAAAAACCAAGCCTCAACTTTTCCTGCTGGCCCAACTGCACTCAGCAGCAGTGCCTCCACCCATGGGCCTGGATTGGTGGTCATGCATGCTCTCACCCAATGCCCTGGACCACTGGGGGGCGCTGTCTGGCCAAGCCAGGAGCTGAGCTTATGGCTAAGGCCAGAGCTTTCCTCTGTATAAAGCAAACTGGCCCTTTTCAAGACAGCACTGCCCACCCCGACCACCAAGCCCAATGCCCCTCTTCCACTGTCCTGGCCTCCAAGTCAACGGAGTGGTTTCTGAGCTAAGTAAGCACTGTGTAGCTGCTGTGACTCTGTGGAAACAAAGAGAGCACTGTCCTGGGAGTCAGGAGAAAGAGGGACATGGCATCTAGTCCCATGAGAAACAGTGACTGACCACCTGTGTGATTTGGGACAAAGCTCCTTTCCTTTGTGCATCTTGGTTTCCCCATCTATAGATTTCAGTCACTCATTAAACAAACATGTCCTGAGCTCTCATCATATGCCAGACATGCTTCTAACCACTGGGGCTTCAATAGTGAATGAGGCGACCACAGTCCCAGCCCTCCTGAAGCTTATATCCTAGTGGGGAAGATAAACAGTAAACGAATAATCAAGTGAATACACAATAAAAATAAAATGAAACACCAAGCAAGTGATAAGGGCTATATAATACAGCAGGGGAAGAAGATGAAAAATAATGGGGGCGTATTTTAGCTAGGGTGGTAAGGAAGGCAGGGCCTGGAGACCAGGGACGACAGTCTCTAACTCCAAGGGCTGCTGTTGGAGCTCAGAATATAAAGTGGTTAATGCCTGTGAAGCACTTTGCAAATTGTACAAGCGCCCAAATGGGGGGAGTGGTCCCTACTCCTATCCTTAGTGCCGGGGGTCCGTCTGCTCTTTGCGTTTCAGTTTTCTGACAACAGACCCGTTTCTCCCAGCTCCTATCTCATGGACGTTCCCCTTCCCTCTGCCAGTCCTGTGATGGTTCCTTCTAGAGGCCCTGAAGCTCCCCTTTATACAAAGGACACTTCTCTTCCCCTAAGAAAGGCAGAGGGTTGGCCTGGGGTGTGCTGCCCATAGGCAGGGGAAGTGGCACTTCCGGCTTTGACCCAGCAAGGTCAGAGAAGAAGGGTGTGACCAGTGGCAGAAGGACCCTCCCTAGATTGCAAGTGTGACGCCTGGGAGGCGCCCTGTGAGACCCCGTTGCCAAGGACTGCCTGTGAAGAGGCAGGGGCCACAATGCTGGCATGACCCAGCCCAGCAGTTCTCAAACCAGGGATGTGCGGCACAGTCAGCTGGGGCGCTGTCTCCAAAGACACAATGGCAGAGCCACCTCTGGGAGGGTCGACCTCGGTCCTGTGGTAGGTCTGCAGTGGGGGCATTTTCAAATAAGCTCCTCAGATTATGCTGATAAGCAGGTCTGCTTAGGGACCAACGCTCTAACCTCTCATGTAACAGGTAGGGAAACTGAGGAGGCTCAAAAGTGTCTGCCTGGAATCACATGGCAGGTCCAAGCGCCAGGGCTGGAACCGGTGCCATGGTCTCTGTGCGCCAGCCAGCCCAGGCCTCCTTCCTGCTGCTCTACTCCGTCTCCTCGCCCTCCAGCCCACCTCTCGCCAAGCCCTGGGTTCTGGCACATCTTCCCAAGGCTAGGGCTCGGCGCGTGTGGTGGGTTGCTCCAATGGGAGTCCCTACACTAGCCATTAGGAAGAAAAGCACATTTGCTTTTGTCTTTCCTCCCGGCTTCCCACTGCCCTGGGAGGTGGCTGCATGAGCCTCAGTGCTGACCCCTGGTGGCAAGGCCAAGCAATGGCGCATCAGCCACTGTGGGCTTTCCCCAGATGCAGACAGACACAGTCTGTCATGCCCTCAAATCTCCTCTCAGGAAAATTTGTAGTGGAAGGGAAGGGGCCCAAAGCTGAGAGTCAGTGGATGTGCTTCGTAGTCCCAGCTCAGGCCTTTATAGCTGAAAGACCTTGGGCAAACCTCTGCATCACTCCGTGCCTCGGATTCCCCTACTGAAAATCCTGGATAACAATGTCTGTCCCACCTACCTGCTAGGGTTATTTTTGAGACTGAATGATAGGATGGATGTGAAAGTATTGGGGATCTGTAGAGTGCCATGCAAATGGAAGGGGGTGATTATCCTGATCTGAACAGCTAAGCTGGCTATGGAGCAGGTTAACTGAGACAAGGAGTGTTGTGCTTTTTATCTCATTGACACTTTTTTCATACATATGGAACTCTATGAAAGTAGCCTGGCTTTAACATCAACCTCTGCTAACTTAAACAATGAAATCAAATGCAAAACTCCCACATGACATTTTTTTTAAGGTTTTATTGGGGAATTGGGGGAGGGAAACAGCGTTGGACAATCGAGGAAGGGGAACAGACAAGTTGCTGTCCTTTTGTTCTTCAGTCTACTTGTGAAGGATGTCGCTTCACTGGCCCATGTTGGTATTATCATTGCGCTCTTCCCGGGTGAGGCAGTCGCTTGCTGGCCATTGGATGGCCGCTCACGGCGGCTCAGCCCAGCGCACGCCAACTGCTGGCCAGCCCCACTGCAGCCTACGCCATTACTGGTGACTCGCGGCAGCCCAGCTCCAGGTCAAGCTGTTGTTCACCATCTTAGCGGTAGAGGGCGTAGCATCACTGGCCCTCATGTGGGATCCGAACCGGGGCCCTGCTGCTCAGAGCTGGCATCCCAAGCCAGCTCTTAACCAATGCGCCACTCGGCCAGCCCTGGGCAACGTTCTTAATTTCTCTGAGCTTTAATTTCCTCAGCTCTACAGTGGGAATAACATCTATCCATTCACAAATATTTACTAAGTCACTAGAACTGTGACCAACACAGGCACGTCCTTCCTGAGCTGACATTCTAATGAATGTTAACTGCTAAGAGGATGCACAGAGAGGGGACTTAAGCATTTACAAGGAGAATGGACTTACTAAGATACCTGGAGCTAACCAGGTAAAAATGGAGGTAAAGGGAGAGCATCCCAGGTGTGGGAAATCTGTGTGCAAAGACTCAGAAATAAGAGGGAGCATGATGTTTTGAAGATGGAAACATTTCAGCATTGTCAGAGGAGAGCATGCAAAGGGGAGAGAGATGAAACTGGAAAGACAGGAAGGGGATAGAGCTTAGCAGGCCTGCAGGTAAAGTTAAGGACTTGAGACTTTTTAACCTTAGTACAGTGGAGAGAGCAAGGTAAGTAGTTTTTTTGTTTTGTTTTGGTGTTGTTTTTTTGGGGGTCTTGTTTTGTTTTTTAAAGCAGTGCTACTAAGAGTAATGCCATCAAAAAAGGCAGAGTAAGAAACAACAGAAATCCTTTCCTCCATAAAATTAACAAGAACACTAGCAGAAATGATCAGAATTAGCTTTTTTCAGAACTTTGGAAATTTACTGCAAGTTTTCAACAGTTAGAAGAGTACTGAGTCAAGAGAGAAGCTACATCTCAGTAACAACAGCATTTGAACTCACCCTATTACCATACACCCTTCCCAATTCCACAGTAGCCTTGAAAACCAACAGCCCACAATCACAGTGAAACCAGAGCCTGGGAAGAGTTGAGAAGAATGGAGCTCTGTCCTATACAGGAGTAGCATTCTTGTATACTACTGAAATTAAGGAGATATTCACCTGAAGTAGGCTGTTTTAAGTTAAAATGTGAATTGTAATCCCCAGGGCAAAAAGTAAGAAAATAACCCAAAACTATAGTAAAAGAGATGACAAGGGAGTTAAAACCATAACCGAAATTATCTATGTAACACAAAAGAAGGCAGTAATGGAGGGCCAGATGAACAACAAAATACATGATGCATATGAAACATAGCAAAATGGCGGATGTAAATCCTAACTTAGCAGTACTTACACTGAATGCAAATGGTTCAAACACTTCGCTCAAAGGCTTAGATCTGTGGAATGGCTAGAGAAACATGATGTACCTATGTACTGTTTACAAGAGACACACTTTACATTCAAAACACAGATAAGTTGAGAGGAAAAGGATGGGAAAAGATCTACCGTGCGAACAGTAATCAAAAGAAAGCTGGAGTGGTTATATTAATACCAGACAAAACAGAAAATACAAAATACGTTACTAAAGATAAATTAGGGCACTTTATAATCATAAAAAGCTCAATGCATCAAAAAGACGGAACTATTAGAAATATATCTGCAGAGACTAAACGAGCCTCCCCAGTAAAAGCAAATCTTGGAAACACGGCTTCTCCAACATTATTGCAACTGAGTGAAGATGCTAATTTCAAAAGTTTCAAAGGGCTTGTCTCTTCCAGAGTCTTTAAAGCAACACGAAGGGTTAACTGTTCACAAATATAGTCTGATAATTATTGACTTATTAGGTCTGGCAGAGTAGCTGAAAAGAAGTCACCGGACTTTCTATACCTTGACTACTGACAAATTCATTGTTTTACAGCCTACTAAAGTGTGCATGTGTGGGGAGGGGGTGGAGAACTCGTTCCCAATGTAATCTAAATGACATAAATATCTATGGGGATAAATATCCAGTGACAATAATATACAGGAAAACACAAGCCATTTTTATTCTTTATCCCAGTTAACCTGAGGAACTAATGAAGCACTCCATTGCACTATGACCTTGAGTGATATGCTACTTGGTTCCTCTCTTTCTTTTTTTCTGTTTAATATGCAAATATGAGTGTGAGAGCTTCAGAGTGTTTACATAAGCTAACTTAAAGTGAATTTAAGTACAGTTTTCAGAAATATTTCTAAAAAAAGAAATATAGCTGCATCTAAAAATGAAGGCCCAAAATACATGAAGCAAAACCTGACAACTGAAGAAACAGACAATCCAACAATGCTAGTTGGACACTTCAATACTCCACTTTCAATTCTGTACAGAACCACTGGATAGAAGATCAACACAGGGATAGAAAACTTGAACAATACTATATACCAACTTATACAGCTTATAAAACATACCACCATCTGCAGAATATACATTTATCTCAAGTGCACATGGAACACTCACCAGGACAGACCAGAATGGTACGATATAAAAAAGTCTCATTATTTAAAAGAATAGAAATCATACACAGTATGTTCTATAACCATAATAGAATGAAACCAGTCATTAATAACAGAAGGAATGTTGGGAAATTCACAAATATGTGCAAATTAAATAACACAGTTCTAACTAACCAGTGAACCAAAGAATAAATCATAAGAGAAAAAAAATTGAGGGCTGGCCGAGTGGTGCGATGATTAAGAACTGGCTTGGGACGCCAGAAGGCCCCGGTTCGGATCCCACATGAGGGCCAGTGACGCTGCCCTCTACAGCTAAGATGCTGAACAACAGCTCAACCTGGAGCTGGGCTGCTGTGAGTCACCGGCGACGGCGTAGGCTGCAGCCCCTGCCGCAGTGGGTTGCCATGGGCCCCGTGAATAGCCAGCAGGGCCGGCCGAGTGGCGCGATGGTTAAGAACTGGCTTGGGACACCAGAGGGCCCCGGTTCGGATCCCACATATGAGGGCCAGTGAGTAGCCAGCAGCCAGCGTGAGCGGCCAGCAGCCGCTGTGAGCTGCCGTCCAGAAGCCGGCGACTGATCTGCCTCGCCCGGGAACAGCACAATGATGGTGCCAACTTGGGCCAGTGAAGCAACGTCCTCCACAACTAGACTGAAGAACAAAACGACAGCAACTTGTCTGTTCCCCTTCCCCCAATTCCCCAATAAAAAAAATTGAGGTGCATGAAAATCACAAAACAGAAAACTTGTAAGAAGTTGTCTCTAGAGTCTCTTTCATAAGGGCACTAACCCCACTTCTGAGGGCTCCACCCTCATGACTTAATCACCCTCAAAAGGCCCCATGTTATAATACCATCACATTGGGGGTAAGGATTTCAGCATATGCATTTTGAGAGAAGGCAAATATGCAGTCTATATTATGAAATGATGCTAAAGCAGTAGAGGCAAATTTATAGCTATTCAAATCTATACTTAAAAAATAAAGAACACAAAACAATAATTTACATTTTCACCTTAGGAAACCATTAACAGAACAAACTTATCCCTAACAAACTAAGAGGAAATAATAAAGATTAGATGGGAAATAAAAGAAATAGAATATAAAAAAACAAGAGACCTCAGAGTTGGTTTTTTGAAAACACCAAAAATAGACAAACATTTAAATAGACAGATTGGGGGGTGTGAGAGAGAGAGAGAGAGAGAGAGAGAGAGAGAGAGAGAGACAGAGACAGAGACAGAGACAGATGAAAATTCAGGAAACATAACTTTTATAACCTTCTATTTGTACACTCAGAGATTCAGGACTATACTAAATTGATAAAGCAAGAACAAGCTGCCACAACAAAAGAGGAATCATGGATAAGAAAGATTTATTGGAAATTTAAAAAATAATTACATAAACAAACATTTATAATCTTATAAGTTTATGATATACAGTCAAGGGATGGGGCCAGCTGAGTGGCTGAGTTGGTTAAGAGCTCGCTCAAGATTTTGAGCTCTGAGCAACAGCAGTTCGATTCCCTGCCCGAGCTGAGCTGCCAAAAGGGTGGCAGGATGGCTCAGATATAAAAAAATAAAAAATATTTTAAAAAAATTAAAGTCAAGGTATGTAGAGCAAATACACAAAAACCTAAAAAACGGAAGAAAAAAAATCAGACATGGAGAATCAATCTAGTAGGTTCAACATTGTTTGAATAGATTCCAATAAAAGCAGACAGATAAAATAGAGGTGATGTAATAACTTTTAAAAAGAAGAGACTTTCTCAGAAATGAAGACATGAATATTTAAGTTGAAAGGTCTCACCAATTCAGAATAATTTAAATTAAAAAAATCAACACTTATTCCAGAAAGAAAATGACAGGCCTGGGTGATTTTGAATTCTATCAAATATTTCAGAAAGGAATAACACCAATCTTATACAAACTCTCTCAGAAAATAGGGAGGAGAGAACGCTTCTCAATTTGTTTTATGAGACCAGCAGAACTCTAATTCCAAACCAGGCATTAGTATTACAAGAAAATTACATACCCATCTCAACCGTGATCACAGGTGCAAAAATACTTAAAGTATTAGCAAATCAAATTTAGAAATATATTAAAAGGATTTACATTGTGACCAAGTAAAGTTTATCACAGGAATTACATTGGCTGAACATTGAAAAAATCAACCAATTTTATTCCCCACCATATTAACAGATTAAAGGAGAAAAAGCACATGATGAGTTCAATATTGGATATAGATAAAGCATTTCACAAAATTCATCATCCATATATGGTAAAAATCTCTAGTGAAGGGAACTTCCTTAATCTGATAAAAGGCACCTATGAATAATCTACAGCAGAGACAGTAGTGAAAACAAAAAACTTAATAGCAAAAGCAAAACTAGGGAATGCCTCTCCCCTAGTATTGGAAACAAAGCAACGATGCCCACTTTACCACCATTTTTAAACATTTTACTAGAAATCCTAGATAGTGCAATAGGGTAGCAAAATTAAATAACACAAATAAAGATTAGAAAGAAGGAAGTTAAATTATTTCTATTTCCAGATTATATAATTGTTTCCATGGAAAAATCTTAAGAAATCTACCAATAAACTATTAGAACCATTAAATGAATTGGGCAACTTTGGAAGATACAAGGTTAACGTACAAACTTCAAATCTATTTTCATATACTAGTTATATAAAATTTGAAAATACAAACCATTTTATCTACAATAGCATCAAAAACATAAAATCCTCAGGAATAAATACAACAAGAGACATCCAAGACCTCCACACTGAAAACTATTGGGTTGTTGGAAAAGTCATGACATATTTTTTCTGTTTTTCGTTGCAAAAATGTGTCATGACTTTTCCAACAACCCAATACAAAGGATGGCTAATAAAACTTAAAGACGGCCTAAATAAATGGAGATACGTACCATGCTTATGGATTAGAAGGCTCGATACTGTTAAGATGCTGGTTGTCTCCAAATTGGTCTCCCTCATCAAATTAGGAAGCTTGTTCAGGAGAAGTCAGAGTTCGTGGCCAAATTTGATATGGAGATTAGTATGTATCACTATTACAACAGAAGCCAGGTACTATTCATTTATTTCCATTAGTCAGGCATCTAAATAAACAGAAGTCCAGACCTACTGTCCAAGACGATGGAAAAATGACCCCAAAGGCATTTCAGAGGTCCCTAGGGCTGCCCCTCCCATCATAGGCCCCTAGTGCAGGGCCCGGTGGGCAGAACGATTTCAGGACTGCTTCCTGTATGCCTGTGCTGAGATCGCCTGCCCCCGTGGAGGGTACAGGCAGTATAGCTCAGCTGCACAGGTGTAGTGTCATGTCTGCCAGTGCATGGCACAAGGTGCATGGCCGTCCGCTCCTAGATTGTGAAGGATGGAGCCACCTGGACATGCAGGCGCATGACCCAGTTAATGCTTAGTGGAACCGGTCCATCCGCATAACTAACTGCAGACCAGGAGGGCCACCCTTGTGTGTGATTCCAGCCTGGGAAAGTGCCAGGCCTGTCACTGCAATCCACGAAAGCGAGTGAACCATGCCCAGGAAAACCGTGTGGGCAGGCTGCCTGTGTATCCAGAAGGCACCTTCATTTCAGTGGGCCTTAGGGTTTTGGACTTTCCTGGGACCTCACACATTCACAGCAGAAGAGCAATTTCTCTCAGAATGAATTCCACCTTGAAGTGTCACCCATATAACATTTAAGGTGATTTAGGTGAGACTTTCGAACTCAGTTTTTTTAGTTGATAACATATGAGGACATACATTTTTATTT
>NW_017731469.1:2135815-2138590 GCF_001890085.2 Hipposideros armiger
AAAAAAATAGTGCCTGGCCAAATCAATAGACAGACTGGTGGCTGCCCTCACCTTGGGGGAAGGAGAAAAGGGGGGGAAGGAGAAAAGGGAGTGACTCTTAATGGATATGGGTTTTCTTTTTGGAGTGAGGAAAATGTTCTTAAATGAGATAGTGGTGACAGTTGCACAATTATGTGAATATACTGAAAAAAAAATCACTGAATTGTACATCACTTTAAAAGGGTGAATTTTATGGTTCAGTGTACCTCAGTAATGCTATTAAAAAATTCTTAAAAAAATAGAATAGTGCCTGGCTCACAGTAAGTGCCCAATAAATGTTAGCTATCATTAGTAGTAATATTATTGTCATTATTATTTGGCCAACCTGTGGCCCAAGTAAATCCCTAAAAATTCCTTAGTTTTAACAAAAGCCCACGGAATCTATAATAGAAAAGGATTTCTAATTTACACACACAAATTAACATTCACACATGTATCTCTATTTAAAGTGCCTCAGAAATGAAGTCTGAGAATCATTATTTCAGTATTATACTCTGCAATAAAACAGCTGCATGCAATGGGCATCTGTTCACATCATGACATGCTTTAGGTAAACTCCACTGGCTGGATGTTATCCACAGTTTCAAAATAACAAGAGGTTTTCATTTTCATCTCCAGAAGTAAATAGAAAATCCAGTAAATAGGTTATACAAAGTACACAATTAAATCTTCAAATACAGGCTTGCTAGCCTTCTAATCACATTTTGGGGGACAGTTTATAAAAAGACAAATACAGTAAACAGTCTCATGCCCTGTGACCCCATCTTGCCCAACATAAAACCCCACCACAATGAAAAGTCCCAATTCAACTCCCATGAAAAGCCTCTGAGGAGGCAAAAGGCTTGACGACGAATGAATGACTTTTAAGACTACACTGGCACACTTAAAACCGTTCACATCTGTGTTTTTATAATCTGAACAGTGATGAAACGCACTCTGCACCTTTCTGATTGCTAAAGAATGTGACAATGGAGTCTCAATCTCAGCTGCAGGAGCAAGCGCGCCAGGTGACGCGCCAAGTCGGGCAGTGACACCCCGTGTCGGGCAGTGATGCTCACATGCTTGCGTTTCATCTGAAGTATGAAACTTCCCAATTTCTGGCACAGGGTTTCTTTCCTTAGTTGGAGTCCCGTTCCCTTCTAGTCCCCCTTTCTATAATTAGCCATGTGCCTTTGCAGCAAATCAGGGAAAGCTGTGTTGAAGGTTACAACTTCCAGATACTTAGGCCTTCTGTCACTAAAAGCAATACACTTTTTTTGCATATAAGAAAACATTTATACCCTCAAACTGACCACTTGTTTTCAGAAAGATAATGAAATTTCCATTTTACCCACCTTCAATCAAAGCCATTCCCTAAGTCACTCAAAAGCAACAGATNCTATGAGTGGCCGTCCAGTGGCCGGTGACCGACTGCCTCACCCGGGAAGAGCGCAATGATAATACCAACATGGGCCAGTGAACTGACGTCCTCCACAACTAGACTGAAGAACAAAAGGACAGCAACTTGTCTGTTGCCCTCCCCCAATTACCCAATAAAATCTTAAAAAAAAAAAAAGAGTATCGAGTCACAAAACCTGAGTTTCAATCCTGGTAGCACCACTCACTATGAGACTTTGGGCAGTGAGTGAACCTTCTGATTTCCATGTTCCTCAACTTCAACAAAATACCACCAGCCTCCAATGGCTGCAGTGATCAGGAGATACTGTTACAAAGTAGCCAATACACTGCCTGGCATGTTATGTGCTCAGTACATTGTGACTTCCCTTTCTAACCTGCTGCCTGTGAGGCCTCCATAGCCTTCGATTCTGATGACAATGTAACCCATCTACACAGTACGCAGCAAATCCCTTCGTGCCTTTCAGCACCAGAACAGGCAAACACAAATTCTCCTTTGCCAGTGTTTTTTATTTGCACATTTAACATTCACAAATAATTTTACAGATTTCTTTTCACAGGTTCATTATTTATAGGAAAGATCACGATTAATATGGAATATTGAAGAGTTCCAACACGTTAGTAGCAGTGATGGATGGCACAGGGGACAAAGGCTCTGACAGCGAGCAGGACACCAGAGCAGCCTGTGGCCACCTCCTACCAGGCAGGAGCCCGCTCCACTAGGCCAAGCCCTTGCTGTCATCCCCCCTCCCCCACCCAGGTTAGCCCAAATCAAAAGGCATTCTAATTGTCATGCCACTGCTCTGAGCTCTTAGGAATATAACTGGTGCTATAAGCAACCAGATGCTGCCCTTGACTATAAACACCTGACAGGCATTAACAATCCCTCCGGGAGAATTAAAAACAGGCAGAAGCTGTTTGATTCTTAAGACTCTGAGAAAGGGGAGAGGTATATGTGTGGCGGTGATGGAAGGGGAGGGGAGAGAAAAGGGGCTCAAAGAGGAAGGGGGGCAGCAAGCCCAACTCTTCTCAATGTGCAACTGCTCTTGTGTTTTTCTCAGATGCTTCTAATAAAGTGTTCTATTATATTCAGGAAAAAAGAATGAGAGTCATCTCCATTTAGTCAGTGGGAGGGTGTGATGGGTAATAACAACAAGGAACTCACCCTGGGGAGGGGGTGTATTCATTCATGTACATAACAATGCAATTCCAAACTGTGTCCTACTATGAGAATCTAGTGTGGTTTTCCAATTTTAAATCAATTTACTGTGTGACCTTGGGCAATTATTAACCTTTGTGTGCCTCAATTTTCTACTTGTAAAATGAGAATTGTAGCACTTC
>NW_017731469.1:2141960-2174864 GCF_001890085.2 Hipposideros armiger
TAGACTGAAGAACAAAATGACAGCAACTTGTCTGGTCCCCTGTCCCCAGTTTCCCAGCACTGTTCCCATCCCCCAATTAAAAAAAAATCTTAAAAAAAAATATTTTCTGTACCAATTCAAGACTAAAACATGAGCTTAGCCCTGGCCTAGTTTCTTTCAAAATGAAAAAGGGGGGTGACCGGTTAGCTCAGCTGGTTACAGTGTGGTGCTGGTAACACCAAGGTTGCCGGATGGATCCCCGCATGGGCCACTGTGAGCTGCACCTTCCCTAAGAGAATCAACTATGCCATAGCAGAATGACAGCAATGTAACCAATGACCACAGCAGTTCCCCAAAAATATATATATTAAATACAAAATGAATAAATATTTAAATTCTGGGATACAGAAAACTTGTGGAGTAAGACATTTCTATCTTTATAAGTAACTATTTGTACAGTGAAAAGTTCCTGCCTGACTCCTAGGCTTTGTCTATTAAGAGTTCTTCATTGTGCAATTTATAGAAGACAGCAGCTCCTATTACCTTAAAGGAGCCCTGTTTAGTTCAAAATCAGCTTGTCCCAGACACTATGCTCCCTGGAAAGCCCTCGCACTGATGTACTAACCCAAGTAGATGCAAAAAAAGACTCGTCTAAAGGAGAGCTAATTAGCTTTACAAATAAAGTCTGGAACCAAGGAAATACATTGCTACTCCTCAACCCAAAAAACGCACGTAATGAAAACATTACCGAGCCCGCTATGAAAAGGCAGCAGCTGGAAAGCCAAGCCGTTCTACATCATGCGCAAAGTGTCCAATGTCCTGTGAATCAGCTATCAGAAGACGAAATCCCTTCAATGAAATGCAGGCTTCTGAGTTAGCTTTGCTTCCTCGTTGGGGGCCAGACAACACAGAATAATGAAGAATTCCTTACAGCTATGCTTTCTCCGAATTGCCTCATTCCACCTTTAAGAGAAGGTGCCCATGTGACAAGATGCCTTACGGACCTACCAATCGAAATTTCTAACGTCTTCTACTTGGGTAAGTTCAAGCACTTGACCACTAGGAGCTTCAGTCAAAGGAAAACTACATGCTAATGCTAACATGTTAGCTTGCATATTCAGAGCGAGGGCGTGAGTTTAAAAGTAGTGTCACTGAGATGCTACTCAGTGTGGCAGAAAGGCGACTTATACAGAATGATTGCACTCTTTAAATGTCTTCTGCTTTTTTTTTCATAGCAAAACGTGCAGAATTTTCTATGATCAAAGTCTGAATACTAGTTAATGCATGTTTTCTCCTCCCACAACTGTGAACCCCCCTACTAACCTATGCCATTGCCTTAAGAAATAAAAGGAAATGGACACAGATTATCCGTTATTTCTTCTAGTGACAGGCATACTCTAATAGTCATAAGGCAATGTATTTAAGAGCTGCACCTGAACCAGTATTCTGAAAAATGGAAATCATTATCAACTCCATAGTTATTCAACTTGCAGGATTTATCGATGTGCTTCTCGAGTCATCGGTTGTCACCCAAATGGACCGCAGTGACCCCCCCATCATGTCTTAACAAGGAATTAAACTGTGTGTAGTATGCCCATGTATTTTACAGAAATAACATTAAGAGGGAAAGGACAGCCTTTCAAATACCAGTCCCTTACACAAGTGGTGACAGCTTTCTGGCTCCCTTGTAACCCCCTCACTTGGCCAGATACCAAGTACCTCCAAGACAGACAAGAGGCAAAGCTCCACAGTGAACTGCACTGTTCAGGTGACCTTTCAGTTCATTGGTTTTGAATTTCCATTTCCTGATTTACTTAGGAGTGAAGGTGAGAATCATCCAACTGATGACAAAATAAAACAAAAAAACAGGATAGACGGCAAGGGCTTTGCGGTTTGGAGGTTGGCTGTCAGCAAGGAAAGCTGTAGAGGCTGAACAAAACAAAACGAGAGAAAACAGAAGGTTGAATACAAGGAGATCGTTGTACCTGCTAACACTCACTAGCTGTCGTGTGCTCGCCATGTCTGGAGTAGAATTATTCTAGTAGCTCCTGCGTTATCTGTGAGCCCTGGAGAAGAAGCCATGCTGCGGGACAGCTTTCCAGACAGCAGAGGGTTTACTTTCCGAATAGCCATGGGCCTAGATACTGGATAACTAAGCTCTTTAGAACCGCATGTATGGTACATGATCAGACTCTAAGTGAAGAGATGAGGGGCTCTTCCAGGGGCCAAGCGCCCGTGCTTAATAGACTGTCCTTGGAACATCAGTCCTGGCACTCCCAGACCTTTCTGTGGACTGTTTCTCAGCTTTTAATCATGTTCCAAGCAAAGAGATGTTCCTGCACTGAAAATATTAGGCGGTCTGTTTATTCCATTAAATAAGAAGCCAGTGAACGTTTCTAGTTTAAGCAGGGTTGTAAGAGGATTTTAGGAATGTAAAAACAACGAGCACACAGCATTCATTACCTCTGCTATAGGCTCTTCCTAATCTTCAGCAGAATTTTCTAGTGAAGCAGGAGAGGACTATATGATACTTAACAGACTATACTGGGGCGTAGTACAGTACAATTCTCAACGGGTATGTGATCTGCTTGGCTTTGAAACTCGATGCCCCCACTCACTGGTTACATGTCCTAAGGCAAGCTGCTAAACTTCTCTGTGTCTGTTCCTCATCTATAAAAGTGGGACTAATAATAGTAGCTGTCACGGTTGTTGTGAGGGTTAAATGAGATAATACACAGAATGCTCTTACAGTAGTGCTTAGCCTATAATAAGCAATCTGTAAATTCTAGCTATTATTTTTATGATGATTAACTTGTCAGGAAAAGCCCCCGTCATCTCTCAAGTCACCTATGCCTCATATATATATATATGGCAGGACTAAGACAGGTATAGTGGAATCTCCTTTTCCAATGCTATGCATTATTTAAGGCTTTTTTTTAAAAAAAAATGCTGACTCTCCACATCTTAGGAGTGCAGATACCCAACTCAGCTAAGAAGCACATCATCTATCAATGCCACGTAGGGCCCTATGGACGACACTGGCAAGAATCATGTCACTCAATGTGACTCACGAGTCACACTGGTCCGCATCTGGGCTTTCTCTCTAGTACACTCTTCTGTCTGTTCTGCTCTTGTAGAGATAAGTACATTCTTACCTATTACAGACCAGGCAAACATCACGATCACCACAAAAAGCCGGACCATGAAGTTTATCGGTCCTGAATCAGCCAAGAGCACCAGCCGGCAAACCATCATTGCCACTGTCAAGGGGAGTATACAGTAACCCAGCACACAGAGACTCTGAAAAAAAGATCTAAAGAACAACACACATCCATAAAAATCACAAACAGAGCTGATTTGTATCGGGATACCATTTATTACACAGATTTCTACGTATCATGGATTGTTACCTCCCTCCAGATACATAATAATCCCTATATCCTAACGGGGTTTTATAACAGGCCTCTCTAGCAAGATATGTTTTCATTTTTCTCTCCATCTTCTCCCTTCTCCTTTCAAGCTCCTTAAGAATAAACCATCTAGGACATCAGATGATCTACTCTAATCCCTGGAGACCTCCTTCTCCCACTGAACCTCTAAGATGGCAGCTCTCAATCTTTTCTAGTTGACAGACCTATTTAAAAATTTGTTGAAAGCTTTGGACCATGGTTTCCCCAAAATGGACATAATCTTCTAACAAGAAAAATTCTGCCTGTGATGTTAGGGCTAGAGAGAACACCTGAAGCTTAGGAAAGGGCCCCAGATGATGTAGATTCATTCTAGGGTAACTTAATAACTAGATCATCTCTGCTCAGGGCTTTTAACAGAACGTACTCTTTGGCCCTCAAGTATTTTGATTTTTCTTTAAAAAAAAAAAAACCTAACTAGCCAGATTCCCTTAAAAATCTAAGATATGCTACTACCTACCAAAGGAAAAAGGATGGGTTTTAATAATACTCACATGTTTCCTCCAAGAAGTTTTGAGTTCAGGGTGATGGTAACTGCACCAAACCAGATAATGACAAACACTTCTGCAAACTGGGGCCCTCCATCTTTTTCATTATCTGCGGAGCCTTGCTGAAGCATTCTGCGACAAGGAAATGGCATGAGAATCGTCTAATCTTTTACTTAGAGCAATCATGTTAAAGCAGGGGTTCTCAAACTTTGAATCAGGGAGTCACCTTATACCTCACCTGAGTATCTGTAATACATAGGCTGTGTGAAAGGAAAATGCCATAAGTATTTGGCAAGGCTCCCTTATTTCAAATTGCAAATACCTTAGGACTACAAGGGGAGCTCTATCTGGCCTTGTTGGAATGTTCAAATGGATCGCTGAAGACCTTTTTTGGTTAAGCAGAGGTTATAAACTGAAAGGCCAAATGTAGCTCACAGACATAAAGTTGTAGGCCATAAAATACTTCAAATGGTTTTAAATACAAGTTGACATTATGTTAAAATTGAGTAGTTTCACCTAAAAACAACGTATTCGTGGATTTTCTTGGAAAATCAAAGGAGTTTCTAACACCGGGCCTGCATGCCTCCATGACAACAATCAGGTGCACTTGACCTAGCAGCCGGTTCCTTCACGAGGGTCTTCTGATCACCAATTCATGATGCATGCATTTAGGTTCCATCCCTAACCCTCAGACACATCTGAATTTGTAATCCTTGGGCTAAGGTTTTAGTTCTTACATATATAGTTCAGTCTATAAAACTGTTTAGTTGTTGAGTTTTAAAAAATCAAAACATACAGAATATTACTAAGACTTTACTTTCAAATTGAGGAGTTGAACAGTCACTTAGATGTCTTCTCTTTGAGAATTTACAGATGTAAACTGTCTTGAATTTTGGACTGAGACCACCTGGACTAGGCGTTATTTTTTCAGAACAATAGTAAGGAACATCAAGCTCCCAACCTTCTTATGACACAGTATAGAGAAGTCACACAGCAAAGCCCGCCCTGCTGTGCAGCTTGCCAGCGTTTGGTCTTCTATGCTGGGTGTACTCCACTCCGAGTCCTGATAACCTGATGCAAAGGATGCCAGCATTCATCACCACTTGTTGTTTGGGACCCCTACGGCTTCAGCACGGTATTCTGGAAAGAACATTAATTAACTGGCCTGGAAGACAGGGGACCCAGACAGTGATCACAGTACCCTCACTACATGTGCAAAATGGAGTTCATCACTCGATGTCTGGGGACTCCAGTTCTCTTCTCTATAAGTAAGTGGCATTAAATTACATAATCTACAGAGTTATGCTTTCAAAACTAAAAATGTATCTGCTTAGAGCTTCTAATACAAACCATTCCATCAAGGCACTGGACTATTTCCTGGTTATGGCTGTTAAAGGCATAAGAAATTAGCACTGTATGCTATTACCTAAATTAGCATATGCTTGACTTACATGAAAAAATATAAGGAACTTATTGAATTCAGAATCACAAAAGGTTAGACCTGGAAAGGGTGCTCAACCATCTCCTTGTATAGATACAGAGGGGGAGGCCCAGAGAGGTTAGGTGTGACGAGATGTGTAACAATCACAGAGGCAGAGAAGGGGCAGTCAGGGAAACCTGAGGCTCAATCCCAGGTCTGCCAGTAATTATGTGATCTTGGTTCAGCCTCCATCTCTATGAACCTGAGCCTGTTTATCAAAAAAGGAGAATGGCATTCACTTCTTGTTAGAAGGATAGAGAAGGTATTTAACACATTGAGGACAGGGCATTTAAATGTACAGACACAAATCTGCGTCACCGGTCCACAATGTGTTAAAAGTTTTCTATAAACTGGGAAGAATCATTATACAAATTGTCTTTGTTAATACCCAGAGTCACTCTGCTGACAGCATCACGATAAGCCAGCAGTATTGTTGCCACGCTACCAATGGTTACATCCCCGTCTCCGAGGAACTTTGCTCCCCAACTTCTGTCCTCTTCCTCTACACACAATGCAGATGGAAAGCATAACAGTCTGAAACACGATCTTGCTTTCAACTTTACCACTTCTAACCTCTCCAGCTTATTCTCACTCATATTTTTACTAAGATTTAAAAGCAACTGTTTGCAAACAGTGCTTAACCCTATAGATATTTATTGGGTTGTCGAAAAAGTCATGACGTAGTTTTGTGCCAAAAAAGAAAAAGTATGTCATGACTTTTCCAACAATCCAATAATTCACTTAGTTTAATGGTAGGGGAAGTGCATGCGAGTTCATAAATATTTGTTGACTAGAAATGGCTAAAAGAGGCTAAGAAAGTCATTGGTAAACAGAGGTGGGCATGATTTTGACATCTTTAATTTTATCAGTCTTTGAAGTGATCTGGAAGCCACTTTTTAGATTTAAATTCATAAGGAGTGCAATTATGTCCTAGAAGTCCCACATAACATATTCATTCAAAATTTCCCTTCATTTTGAAACTCCACAAAAAAATTCTATTCTATCTCAAATGACAAAGAAAAGAAATATATGTACTTACAATGCGAGTGTCACACAAAGGATCAAGGGGCCCCACAAATCCCCTACAAGGCAAGCAAAGGCAGAAGACTGTTAGGGAAGAACCATGCAGTGTTTTCTAACTTTATTCCAACTTCCGCCTCTCCTACTCTGGGAATCCACACATCACGTCTCTCTGTCTGCCCAAGCCTTCCTACCTCTCCTACCCCTACAGTTGCCCTCCCTGCTCCCCACTTCTGAGTGTCCTTCACACATCCTTCAAGTTTTGTTCACTTCATATCCCACAAATCACCTCTCCCCACCTTCTAGCCACATTCCAGCATGCTCTAGTTAAAGAACAATGGATGAGGAGTCAAAAAACTTACCGTATTTGCCGGCGTATAAGACGACTCGGCATATAAGACGACCCCCTAACATTTCCACTCAAAATACAGAGTTTGTTATATGGTCGGCTGTGTGCGATTTTGCGAGTGTGGTAAAATCGCATAACAGCAAAATCGCATAACAGCCGAGCATACACCCAGCAGCGCTGCTGATGCCTGAACGGTATGTGGAATGAAGTGGGCGGGCATCGGGAGGCCACTATGGCACGGGGCAAGCACTATGGGCAGTCTATCTGAAGTGTACCTGGCGTATAAGACGACCCCCCACTTGGAGGCATATTTTTCAGCGCCAAAAAATCGTATACGCCGGCAAATACGGTAGGTACCCCATCCTGCACCCTCAGGAAGAAGACTAGAGCCAAGTCACTTCACCAATCCGATGACATTAGACAAGGCAAATATAATCAAGCCCATCACTTGGATACGAAAAATGAAGCTGAGAAGGAAGTCACTTGCTCAAGTTTATATGAAGTTAGGTGGAGCTGGGGCCAGAACCAAGGTCCTCTGATTCCTACTCCAAAATTCCCCCCACTCTGCCACACTGCCTCCCTTTTATAATTATTACATTCAACTAGTATATAATCGCTATCCTTCCAGGTGAAAAATCATCCCAATATTGGCAATTTCATAAGGTTAAGCTTTAACAAAACAACATGAAATCTTTTTGATAACTACAAAAGGCTCCCCCAACATCAGATAAGCACGTGGTTATCAACAGTTCAGTAACATACAGCTTAGAGCACATTACCTTTCTCAACTAATATGAAAAGAGGTACAGGTGCCACTTCCAACTTCAACCTCATGGGTATGTACATAACTTTACATAACAGTAGTATGCACATAGTTACATTGTGTTCTAATTATATTAGCCATTTTGACTCCACTGTAGAAAGTTCGGGAAAGATGTAAAAAAAAATCATAATCCTATGACTGTAATAAAATTATTGTTATTCTTGTTAAATTTTAAACTTAGCAACAGAAAAACTGAATTCAAGTACAATTCACATTAATACACTGGCTTTAATGCACTGGATTTTTTTTTTCATTTTTAAAAAACCTGTACCAGTATTTAAAAACTCTTTTATTATTGTTGTAATATATATCTCACAAAATTCACCACTGTAGTCACTTTGAAGTATACAGAGACTGAGCACACTCGCTGTTGCACAAGCATCACCACCACCCATCTCCAGAACCTCTTAAGAAGTTTCCACCTTTTGGCTACTGTGAATAGTGCTGTTGTGAACATGAGCGTATAAACATCTGTTGGAGTCCCTGCTTTCACTTCTTTTGGGTACACACCCAGATGTGGAATTGCTGGCTCATATGGGAATTCTATGCTTAAATTTTTTGAGGAACCTCCATACTGTTTTCACAGAGTCTGCACCATTTTACATCCCACCAGTGATGTACAAGAGTTCCAATTTCTCCTAATCCTCGCCAACACTTATTATTTTCTGTTTCTTTGATAACAGCATCCTAATGGGTGTGAAGTGCTATCTCATTGTGTTGTGGGGTTTTTTATAGATTATTTTTTTAAATTGTTGAGATTTTTCCTTGCCATTCTGCCAAGTGCTGTGGCAGGGCAGAAGTGCAAATTCTGGCCATGACTTGCTCATCCTTTGTGCCAGCCTATCTACCTATCCCCCCAAGGCTTGCGAGTGGACCTTAACATCTGACATAAGCCGATATTCATCACTAGTCAGCAAACTAACACCTGGTTCTGCACTGTGAAAAGCAACCTGGCTTTGAACTGAACCGCAGCAGCACTTAAAAGGGTCTTCACGTCTGGAGTAGCAGCAGTAGACCAGAAAGGACACTGAACTTGAAAACTGGGTTCTAATCCTGCCCATGTGATTTTGACAAGACATTCAGCTTCTCTGAGACTCATTTTCTTCATCTGTGAAATACAAACAATAACTCCTACTTCACTAGGTTGCTGTCAAGATTTGAAAAGATAATGTGTGTCAGGGGGACAGGAAGGCATTAGAATAATAGCTGTCATTTATGGAGTGCCTACTAAGTGCCAGATTCGTGCAAGGTGGTTGGCGGGCATTATCATCTACTCCTCAGCAGCAGGTACACGTTGTTATCTCCACCTTCGCAGAGGAACAAACGTTGAGTCCCAGGAAAGTTAACTGTCTTATCCAAGATCACACAGCTAGTGGTGGAACCACTACTTCCACCTAGATTTGTCCATGTTCTTTCGAGTGAACAAGTCACCTGAGCTCCAACCCACAGTGTGCCATGTTGCAAGCAGCTGTGATGCAGCATGCAGTGTCCACCCGGAGTGACGGCACACTTGCCACGTCTGGCATCCCTATAACACAGCTGAAATGCTGCCAGAATAGAAGGTACGTTCACACACACCACCACCTTTTCCTTTTTTTTTTTTTCAAGCATTCTTAGTTTCCTTAGTGCCCCTTATCAGGAAAATCGAATCAGTTGCTTGAAAAGAAAAGGAAAAGGTCTAACAAGTGTAAGAATAAACTCTAAGTCAGAGCAGAATTTACTGCAAACACTGTTGATAGGACTCTTGAACAAAGAAAGCAGTCATCAGACTAAATGGTAGTTCTGAAACAGAAATGTCCATAAAGGCACTATTAATTTGTTAGTCCTTGATGAGTGTTTGCTATTACTCTAATTTCACCATTGAACATGTGCTATTCATTTATATATTTTTCCATTCTGAAAAACGTCAGTTTTATTACCATGGGTCCTTTTGCCTTATAAGGTACTTATGAAAAGGTTTGATGAAAAGTAGCAAATCTGAGATGCCTCCTATACTTACAGTCTCTCAGAAGAGTGTTACTCTTCCTTGGGTATAAAACATGCATGAATTTTTTCCCAACAGCTTTTAGATCACGCATCTGAAAGACATAAACAACTTGTTGTATTGTGATGACCAAGGTTGCCAGGCAGCCAGCCCCCTCACTTAATTTGCTAAAATTTCTTTTATTTCAATCTCCTGGGAGCCTTTTGTTGAATTTTAGAGCTCAAATTCCAGTTCAACTTCTTCACTATACAAATAATCCAGGGAAGCAGGGGTTTTTCCATTAATTCCTTTTTCTATTCACTTTTTCTATTAACCCCTTAAGCCAACATCTAGCTCTTTACCACTTCTACCAGTTCTGTTTTGATCTTTAAAACTCTGTAAAAAAGAAATATAGCCCTCCTAATATGTTATTGGGTCATCGGGAAAGTCATGACATATTTTCCTGTTTTTCAATGCAAAAATGTGTCATGACTTTCCCGACAACCCAATACTTATAGAAACTAAATAATAATAGCATTACTAAAATCTGCTCTGCAAAACATAGCATGACTTTCAGTTGATACATGACTATGACCCAAGGGCCAATTAGCGGGCTCTCCAGCTACCACATTCTTCACAATATAGAAAATAAATTAGTTTCCAACATTCCCACTTTAACTGGTAAATGAAACCCAGAAGTCAGATTAACTAGTAATCAAGACATTTGAGGAAGGGAACGGTAATATAAATGCAACCTCTCAAAATATAGTTAAGGTAATGCTGTCCTAATTTTTTCATCTAGAAAGTTCTTCATGTCATTCATAGTTTTTATAAACATGATTTTAATGGTTGTTTGGCATTCTATCACATAGGTGTAACATACTTTAATCGATATTCCGTTTTTCAACTTTCCCCTATTATAAAGAATGCTGTAATGAACATCTTTGCATATTACTGTTTTCTGTATTTTAAAAAATATTTTTGTATTTATGTTTTTCCCTTATACTATATCTGGAGAGGAGAATTGCAAGCCTAAAAAAGACTTGGACATTAAAAAATTCTTAATATCCATTATAACCAAATTGCTTTCCAAAAAGGGTGGCCCACATTATTCCCCAGGGGAGAATCTTAAATTTCAACAAATAGTTTATACTAAAAATCAGTGATCCAAATGAAAATATTACAAAGTGCTATTAGTTATTTAGTCTCCTGACTCTGAACAGGAATTCTCTCAGCTAGTCTAACTTACGATGGTACTGCGGACAGATTCATTTAACGTGGAGTTGTCAAATTCCCGAATACGAGATCTCATAGGAATGGTGATTTCTCCTTCCACAGGGATGTCCTGTGAGATGGATATATCCGAAAGGCCTGCAAACTGAGAAGAGTTAGAAAACAAATTAAAGTACTAAGCTGCAGCACTCCTCAAAGACATCATTTCCTAGAGATTATGGACTGTCTTTTTGTAAGGCATTACACAGTTTTTAAAGTAAAAGCTCACCAGACATTAAACCACACCATTAACTAAAATTCCTAAATGCTTATTTCTTTTAATTTAAAGAAGGAGATAGCATATGCTGGAAAAAATTATAATGTAAATGGCAGACACTTCTTGCCCTCAAATATTTGGTTTCTTCCACGCATGAAATCTTCACATGCCACAAGCTTGCGACACTGCAGGACTCGCTGCGACCTTTCAGCAATCAGCAGAGCACAGCCACGATTCTGTGGCACTCAGGCTCTAGAGTAGGCTCTAGTGGCCTCTGCTGGCTAAATGGGAGCATCGTGTGAAGCCTAAAGGGAACTGGGAAGAACTGGGCAATAGCAAAGTATACCCTGACCTACGTTCGTTTCCCCCAGTTCCCTGACCACCACAGGTCACGTAACATTTCCAAAAGTCAACTGCAAGACTGCAGACCCTGAAACGCATCCATTCACCTGCCAGATTTGATTATTATGACTGAAACTCTGGAATCTTCAAATTCCTAAGAAAACAGAAGCAATCCCTTTTCATATTGTTTTTGGCCCAACTGGAACAGTATGTAGTGGGCAACAGCTGTTGGTAAATGAAATATAAGACAGTATACTGAAACTTGCAAGAAAAATTAGGTCGTTCAAAGAACTTATAAAACACCACTTCTCAATCACACTCTCAAGAGAAATGTACATTAAAACTACTTGAAGTACAAATTGTCACCTGTTGGACTGGCAAAAATCCTAACGTTTCATAACATGCTCTGGGGGTGAAGCTGAGGGCAGAGAACACCCACACTGCTGGTGGGGTGCAAAATGGTACTCTGCTCTACTGAAGAGCAGTCCAGCACATGTACACATGAATCATTGTTGACTCAGCAGTGCCACGTTTACGAGTCTAAAGATAAAGTGGCAAAATTACAAAATACACACACACAAGGCTCTTCATTACAACACTGTGTAAAAGCAAAACCCTGAGAATAACCCAAATGTCCATCAACGGAGGACTGGTTAATCAACCACGGTATGTCCACATAATGGAGTACTATGCAGCTATAAAAAGGAATGGGCGTTATCTCTAAAGAACTATTATGGAGTGTTAAATTAAAAAGCCAAAACAATGCAGACAAACAGGGCTCTGCCGTCACCTGGAAACACTGCTGGAACAGTTAGCTAACAAGCATAGCACCTAGCACACAGCCAGTGATCAACAGATCGTATATGGATCATACTGGTTAGGAGGGGGGGCTCCTGGAGTCAGAAAGTCTCCGTTTAAATCCAGCTCCATTATTGACTACCTGTGTGACACTGAGTGGATTCCTTAACCTCTCTGTGCCTCAGCTTCCGCATCTAGAAAACTGAGATAACGGTACCACCACCAGCAACACAGGGTTGTAGTGAGGGAGAGATGTATTAATACATGTAAAGCACTCAGCAGGCTCACAGCAGGGAGTAGATAAATGTTAGTGCAAATTCAAGATTCCCAGTGGGTCAATTCCAGTGAATAAAAATATCTGGCTAGCCTTTGTCTCCTGTTCCTGGGAGGAAGCCTCTAAACCCCTGGAATTTCCCAAATGACAGTGGCAGCTTCCTTCTTCATGGTGGGCCCTGATCCTTTAGCTAACAGGTGAGTCTCTCTCGGCAGGCCCCTACAGAAGTTTATGCTAATGAGATGACAGCATGGGGAATAACCACTCCAGAAAGACCGAACACAAGTTTACAGGGCTAGGGCTTTGAATCCTGTGATAGAAACCCAGGCTCTGGGGAGGGGAGCAGGCAGTCAATCTTGCCTATATAATGAAACCCCAGTAAAAACTCTAGGTACACTGCTGAGCTTCCCCGGTTGGTAACACTCCATATATTGTCACCCTTTGATGTATCAGGAGGGTGGCAGGGTCCTGACTCCAGAGGGAGAAGACAAGGAGCTTTGTGTTAGGCAGGCCCCCCAGGCCTCACCCTATGCATCTCCCCCTTTGCCGGTTTGGACTGGATCCTTTTGCTATAATAAAACGAATTTTAAGTACAGTCGGCCCCATGTTCTGAGTCATTCCAGTAAATTAGGGAGCCTGAGGGGATTATGGGAACCCCAGGATTTGTAGCCAGTAGGTCGGAAGTGAGGATGGTCCTGGGAACCTGTGTCTACAGTGAGGCCTGTCTTCTGGAAGACTGTGCCCTTAACCTGTGAAGTCTGACTTAACTCCAGCTAACTGGTTTCAGAAGCCATTGCAGTCACTAAAGTGCCATGTGATTCCCACCCTATCCCCCATCCCAACACTTCCTCAGTATCTCAAGAAAATGAGTGACATTTTTCAGTGAGCTGAGCTAGGATCTGTGGCCCTCCAGCCCCACGGAAGACACACAGGACCTGCAGGCCCTCAGCTAGGGGATGAAAGGTGGGTGGATGCTGTGTCCCTCCCCTTGCTCCTCTGCAGGCAGGCTCAAGCACATACATGCACGTGTGTGCACACTTTACTGCCGGGCCTGGGCCAACAGGGGAGCAGGGAGTGCCGCTTTACGAAAGTGGCTGGGAGCAGATGGGTTATATATATACTGCTGACCAAAATCCTGGAGTGAGAAAGGAGTCAACAAGGGCAGGGTGGGGCAGCATCAACCAGGAACCAACTCAGTCCAAGAGGCCTGGCTCCAGGAAGTGGAGAGGGGGTGGCTGGGGGCATGGTCTCCAGCCAGCACCTTCACCTGGGACCAGCTACCTTCCAAAGCCCAGGCTGCAGCCACTATTACAGCTCTTTTTCCTGCTCCCTAAATATACAGGCAAGACATAGGCATTACCCAAGATTCTGCCTTTTCAACTCTATGCAGATGACTCTTAAATTAACACCTCTAGCCCCACAATCTGGGTTTTAGAGTCCAACTGCCTGCTGCATATCTACTGGATGACCTGCCAGTATCTCGAACTCAACATGTCTAAAAGTGAATTCATCAACATTTAGGGCCCTCATCTCCTCTTATTAAACTGATAAGAACAGATACTACACTTGATCTTAGCCAAAAGGCCGAGAAGCGATCCTCATCTCCTCTTATATTCAGGGTATCACTACCCTCCCATTTGTCTACAGCCTTGCTTTTCAAAATGTACTGGGAACTGAAGCCGCAGCATCACCTGGGAGCTTGTTAGAAACACACAAGCAGAACCTGCAGGACCGCTGTGCACATTTAAGTTTGCAAAACACTCATCTAAGACACTTCCTCCCTGCACTGATTTTGCCTTTCTCAAATCCTCACATCTCCTGCCACTGCTGTAGCCCAGGTAACCATCACTTCTTCCTAGAACTCCTGCAAGTTTTGCTGGTCTCCTAGATTCCCCATGGGAAATCTTCCTCAATTATGATGTCAAATTCATAATTTTAAACACTTTCCTCCTTAAAAACTTCTCCTGGCTCCTAGCTGCCTATTAAACCTCAAAGCTTAGTAGTCAGTAAGAAGAAACAATGTTTCACAAATGAAGGAAGCTTTTCAGCGACTGCACAATCTGGACTCCACACTAATGATCTCACACCGACAAGGGGACAGCCCTGAGGATAAAGTGGATACATGTTGGGTGGATTACATGTTAAAAATTTTGGACTGGAAAAAATTTATAAAGAACCACGGAGCATACAATCCAGCAAAAAATTTGGAATTTTATGAAAGATTTGTTATTGAAAACATGTAGGATAAAATGCACAACTGGGAAGCATTTTGGGAGGGTTGAATGCAGAATTTTGGAAGAATAAATAAATCAAAGTAAAATGATTAATATTGAAAAAATAAGAAATAACATTTATTGCATGATTATGTGCCAGGCACTCTACCAAGTTTTTTATATGTGTTAGCTCATTTAATTCGTAACAACCCTATAAGCTAAGTATTACTGTGTCTCCATTTTACAGATGGGAGAACTGAGGCATGGAGGGCTTTGGTAACTTCCCCAATATCCCACAGCTGAAGGGCAGAACTTAGAATCAAACCTAGGCAATTTCGCCCCAGAGAACACCTTCCTAACCACTGTTCCATACTGCCTCCATAACTCAGTACCTTATCGTTTAAGCCTTACCTCCTATTACTTCCCTGTGCTTCAGCCAAACTGATCTGTTTTTCTAGAAGTACAAAGTACGTTAGTACCTCCCAACCTCTGTACCTTCACCGGAAAGAGGCTGTGTACCATTATTGGAAATCATCTGGGCTTCAGAAGCAGACCTAGGTTCAAATTTTTGGCCTGACCACTAACTGCTGGTGAGACCCTAGGGAAATTGTCAAACCTCTCAGAGTCTCATCCCCTCATCTGCAAATAAAACACAGTTTAAAAATCACCTAACTGAAATAGTTGCTGTGAAGTTCAGAAAATATGCAGAGGATGTCTAACACAATCCTGGCATGCAGCAGGTACTCAATCACCGAAAGCTATTATGCTCACCTGGAGTTTCAAATCTTACCCGTCCCTTGAGGCCCTCTCAAATATAACTTCCACCATGCAGCTTGCTTCATCACCCCAAACAGAAACGATAGCATCTTCTTTTAAATTTTGTTAATATAGTTTTTAAAGATTTTATTGGGGAATTGGGGGAGGGGAACAGACAAATCGCTGTCCTTTTGTTCTTCAGTCTAGTTGTGGAGGACGTCGCTTCACTGGCCCATGTTGGTATTATCATTGCGCTCTTCCCGGCTGAGGCAGATAGGTCACTGGTCACTGGACGGCCACTCACATGGCCTCTTGGCAGCTCAGGAAAGCGCACAACAGCTGCCGGCCAGCCCCATTGCAGCCCAGCTCCACGCTGAGCTGTTGTTCACCATCTTAGCTGTAGAGGGCACAGTGTCACTGGCCCTCATGTGGCATCTGAACCCAGGCCCTGCTGCTCAGACCTGGCGTCCCAATCCAACTCCTAACCAACGCGACACTTGGCTGGCCCAATTTTGTTAATATTTTATGGGTAAATTTCTCTCATATACTGACTCATTTTAACATTGCACATTTGCCTTATCTCCACAGATTAGACTGTAAGCACCATAAGTGCACTCCCTAAAGTGTGCTCCCTAAAGAAACCACCACAGTGCATTACACATTGTCACAGCAATAAACACTGTTGAATAGAAGTGGACTGGATACTGAGTAATGAGTGACCAGAACCACTAAAATTAATTGGGGAAAGCTTCATTAAAAGAGGGGTGAGGCAGTTCAAATGAAAGACAGGAAGTAAAAACACCTAGGCACCTGTAATATGTCACACCAGGCACTACGTGTATATTAGCTCATTTGGTATCTAATTCTCTCATGAGTTACTATCCCCATTTTCCAAATGAGGAAATGCTGCATTCAGAATGATTTCCTCAAGGTCACAAATGCTCCATGAGAACTTGGAACTACTCACTCTCTGTATCCCCAGTGCCTAAGAGTGCCTGGACCACAGTGGATGCTCAATAGATATTTGATGAATGAAGAGATGAATAGAGCTAATAAGCAGAAACAGGACTAGAATCAATTTCACCTGCTTCCCAGTTCACTCCTGTTAAGTTGCCAATGTAAAACAGAGGAAAGGGGCCGGCTGAGTGGCGCTGAGTGGCGCGATGGTTAAGAGCTGGCTTGGGACGCCAGAGAGCCCTGGTTCGGATCCCACATATGAGGGCCAGTGACACTGCCCTCCACAGCTAAGATGCTGAACAACAGCTCAACCTGGAGCTGGGCTGCTGTGAGTCGCCGACGACGGCGTAGGCTGCAGCCCCTGCTGCAGCGGGTTGCCATGGGCTACCGTGTGTAGCCAGCAGCCAGCGTGAGCGGCCAGCAGCCGCAGTGAGCGGCCGTCCAGAAGCCGGCCACTGATCTGCCTTGCTCGGGAAGAGCGCAATGATAATACCAACATGGATCAGTGCCAGTGAAGCAACGTCCTCCACAACTAGACTGAAGAACAAAAAGGACAGCAACTTGTCTGTTCCCCTTCCCCCAATTCCCCAGCGCTGTTCCCATCCCCCAATTCCCCAATAAAAACTTCAAAAAAAAAGAGGAAAGGGAGGAAGGTCCAAGGCAGCCGAATAAAAATTTAAAATAATAAAAATTGAGAGCATCTGACATATAAAATAAAAATATAAAATAAGTGAAAAAAATATTCAAACAGAGGAAAGGGATGTACCATTTATCGAGCAACTGCTACATAACGAAACACACTGGGAAATAACTGCACACTTCAGGATATGTGGCAGACTGTTGAGTTAATTACACACTCCTCAGTTGATGACATTCATTGTATTCGACACTTTCCATAAATCTTGTCATTTCATCTTCCTAAAAACTCAAGCAGTTATTTTTATCTCCATTTTACAGATGAAGAAATACTCTCTATGAAATGATTTGCCCAAATTCACAAAGCAGCAGAATGGGTGATTCCAGTCCAGGTAAATTTAAGTCCAAAATCTGTGTTATTAAAAATTCTTTCCAGGTTTTGGGCTTGTACTTGCAATAGAAATCCTATCCCTTGTACAAACAGGAGCAACAGAGCATCATGAAGGGGATTGGAAGGAGCTGCGACAGGAAGAGCAGGCATTAAACCCAGCCTACCAGGGTCACTGAACAAATTAATACCGAAGTTACAACGTTGCAACCTTTCATTAACCCTAGAATGCTGATACTCCAACAAGGGCTAGGGCCCTACAGAAACAAGGATACTTAAGAAATCACCTAAACATTGGCATTTAACACAATGTAGGGAACGAGGACAAGCCGCGGTCGTATGGGAAAGGAAAATGAATGGGAGTTTCACAAGAAGGCTTAGAAGGTGCAGGGTGTTGAGGGAGTAACTCAGCGGTGAACGCCAAGAGCAGGTGCAGTATCAGAACTGGTTCTGACGTTGGGTACGGGAAGGGCCTGCCGGGA
The DNA here is from genome assembly GCF_001890085.2 of Hipposideros armiger. Taxonomy (NCBI): domain Eukaryota; kingdom Metazoa; phylum Chordata; class Mammalia; order Chiroptera; family Hipposideridae; genus Hipposideros; species Hipposideros armiger. The sequence continues at coordinate 2,159,865 of NW_017731469.1, forward strand.
GGAAGGTGTTCGGATTCTCTCAGGTCACGGGCCCGTCACCCGACTTCCTTAAGGGACACTCTGCCCACCCTCGGTCCCTTTTGTCGCAGATTCTCAGCTCACCAGGGGTTTGGGCAATGCTGCCTCCGGATCTCCTGGAGACTCCGCCGCCTCCGCCATCTTGGCCCTCCTTCTCCGGGGTCGATCCCAGAATCCTTCGCGAAACCAGAGACGTGGAGGCCCCAACCGATTATTGCGTCAACGGGTGGAGTCTGCGTCACTGGGAGGCGCCTGGCATGGGCTGCCTGCCTTGGCCTTTTGCTGTCCCTTATCCACCTCCGGGTGTTGGGGACATGTTTCTGTCGCCTTGCCTCACGTCTTCGGGGCCAGGAGACCCGCCAGACACGCCCTCTTTAACACTCAAGGCCGATTCTCCCATCGCGCCGTGGGTCTCCGGACCGAGGCTGCGTTTCCCCTCCCCCCTTGCCCACCCCTCCCTACGCCCGGAACTCGACTTTCAGGAGTACGTGGGAGGGTGGTCCCCCAGCACAGCACCTCCGGGAGCCTGCCCCTCCTTCGCCGTAGGGAAACCTCCCTTTTCCGTGCTCCAGAATAAAGGGATCAATTTCCCCCAAACCTGCTGCTCCCGCCGCCGTCGCCCCTGCCGGGCTCAGTCCCTGCTCTTTCAATCCCGCTGCTTGGCCGCTTCACATGTCCTCGACTTCTATAAACTTATGTACAGTCTCCCCAGCGACCTCTTGAGATTACTTTTCTCCCATCACCCATTTTGAGGAGGGGGGAGCTTCTCTATAGACACTGGACAAAATTTTAATCCTGCTGCAAGTTCCAAAATTGCTAACCGAGTTGGGGCACACATTGAAAACGTTCCAAATATGTGGTGATAAGAGAACTGACTCTGGTTGGTGAACACACATAATGTGATACACAGATGATGTATTACAGAATGGTATGCCTAATATCTATGTAACTTTGCAATTGTCACCCCAATAAACTAATATAAAAAAATGTTCAAGGTCTAAAAAGAGGATAATTATTGGAAAAGCAACATAAAACCCCTGCATACCCCAACCTCTTTTCCCTCTCTCTGCAGGGGGCTTTCTGGATGTTTTTGACTCCTGGGCCCCAGGCTAAAATGGGGTCAGACAATACCTCCATTGTTCACCAAGCAGTATTCAGGACACCTGAGTGATCTTTAGGGCTATGAATCCTGTTTTCAGCTTTCAACAAACAGTAGGGAGGGGATGGGTGTGAAATAAACTATGTTATATTTTTAATAGGGAATCCAGGAAAGCACTCAAGTAGTAAATAAACTTTAGGAGAAAGAATGAACGTGGAATGTGGTGAGACAAAGTTTCTAAACTAAGGGAGTTGTTTGTGTGTGTGTGCGCACGCGTTCTCTTGTTTAAATATTCTTATAATTCTCCTTCAGACCAAGAACGTTTTTAGTACTTGTGCAAATACTAATGGAAATGATATGAAAATTTAGATCAGTAGATAGGAAACCTTTTCTTAAGTACAATAGAATATATGTACAACTCCCCAGCCCCAACCTCCCACCCCTACTCCACACCTACCAGCCCCACCCCCAACTCCCAATGCTACCCCACCCCCGTGTTGATTTCTGGCACTGACTATCGGATTACCAAGTCCCTTGCCCACTTCCCTGGGGCCATTGATAACCTCTTGTATTTCCTTGCCAACCTCCAAAATTAGTTATCTCCCCCAAACCGCAAACCCTAACTAACTTCATCTGTTGGCCTCTTTGCCACTGATTTCAGGATGGACTTGATGCTCGGTGAAGAAGACAGGCCATAAAACAATTGCTGAGGCCATCAGTGATCAGGTTACCTAGGCATTCTTTCAGACGAAAAACTCCAGTGTTCCTCATTGAACTAATAGGAAGGGTATAGGTTGGGTGTGAGATAATATGCTATGAAGAAAGAAACTCAGGATGGAAGGTTGTGGAGGAAGGGGCTGGCATAGGGACAAGCTCCTAAAGTAGGAATTATTTTGTTTTTAGTTGCAAACATATATCTCAGAACTTGCCAAATTCAGTATTCTTCAATACGCTTATAGTCGTTACCCTCTGTTAGACTATGAACATTTAAAGTACAGCTGGACTCTCATGACTCACCCTGAGTTACTTAGAAACTTTGTAAGTGGTGAAAGTGGGATTAACATTTAGGCCAATATATATGGAGAGCTTTGCTAGTTGTTCTAAATTACAGGACAATATAATGTAGAACTCTATGAAAACTGGCAAATATTGAGGAAATTGAGGAAACAGGCTGTTTCCTAGAAGAATGGTCAAACTTAATTCAAAAAGGAAGTAGGGAATTTTGGTAGGAAAAACTTAAATATATAAAAAACAAAGTACAGAACAATTTGTAGGGTATGCTACCATCTGAGCCAAAAGATAAGGAGAAGGGAATATATATATATATATATATATATATATATATATATATATATATATATATATATATATATACACACACCGGGGGTGCCAAAAAATGTATACAAGTGGACACTGGTCACCGTTGCTGAAGCAGTAGTTCGCTGTAATCAGAAGTGTCTGGATGCTGATGGTAACCACTCTGAGCCCCTCTTGTAATTGCAGATGTCAAACGTGACTTGTATTCATCTTTTGTTATTGGTATATATTGAGTATTACAATTTTAGTAGTTTTCCTTTCTTAAAATGTGTATACATTTTTTGGCACCTTCTGTATATCCATATGCTTGAATGTTCACAGACTATGTCCTAATGGCTACACAATAAACTGGTAACAATGGTTGCCTCTGGATGGGGGGATGGAAACTGAGGGACTGACAATAAGAGGTGAGAGAGACTTTTTACTGTCTTTCAATGGAGGGCTATTCAATTGTATGACTATTCATGTAGTTTGAATTTTTTACCATATACATGTGTTAATTAAAAAAAAGAAGTTGTCAGAAATGTATCCTCCCCCAAAAAGCAGGATGGTTTCACAGGCTATTCATTCAAGCCTTCGAGGAGCAGATAATTCCTATAATATATACATTTTTACAGAAACAGAAAAAAGGAAAATTTATGAATTTCTTCTAGGCACCCAGTGTAAACATGGCATCAAACCTGACAGAGTACTAAAAATCAAAACCATATACCTATCCATCTCACTTATTAATATAGGTACAAACATCTTAAACTGTTAGCAAATCAAATGGGGCAAAATAACAGTACCCCATGTTCAAGCAGTTTTTTCCAGAAATATAAAGTTTGTTCAGAAGCTGGATATGTAGTGATAAGTGATCATTTTAATGTATCAAAGAAAAAACCCCATCATTTCGATGTTTAAAATTCAACTCCTTCCTGAAAATAAATACATTAATAAAGTAGGAATACAAGGATATATTGGGGCCCAAGACTGCCCGCCCCCCAAATATCCCATGACGGCATATTGATGACTTGGAGTTGGAGTTACTTTCCAGCAGCCAATGCCAGAACGGCACCCTCACCCTCCCTTCTCTCCTCCAGCGCAGGAAATAAACCTCCCTGTGAAAGGTGTCTACCTGCACCAGGAACACCCACCTTCTTGCTAGAGGTAAACAACTCAGCCAAAAAGTCTGTATTGTCAACTCCTTTTTCTTCTTTTCTAATTTACCACCTGAATACCCAAACCTTGCTTAGATTCCTTTCCACTGAGCACTGACTTTCTTTGTCCTGTCAATTTCTCACAAAGTTATGGTCTTTTTGTCCAAAGTACATAACGAGATGCCTGGTTCAACCATTTCTTTGAGCCTCATTTTATGATCTGAGCATTGTATTGGGATTCATCCACACACAGGTATTAAATAGGGTTTTCTCCTGTTAATATAGTCTCCTGTCAAATTTATTACCTTATTAATAGTCCAGCCATAGGAACTAAAGAAGGGTTGGGGGAATTCTTCCCCTCCCCAACGGTTTTCCTGAGATGACTGCAGCCCATAGATCCTGGGTGTCTGACAATAGAGCCAGCAAACAGGGAAGCTTTTCTTACCTTGTTGCTCTCCTAAAATATCTAACTGTGGGTGCAGTAAAAAAAAAAGAAAATGATAAAAAAAAATCCCTTTCTAAATTTAGATTACCAGGAGAAAATATTTGTGGAACTAGTACCTTGGGCATAGCAATTTTGGTAAAAACTTGGTTTGAGTACTCATGTTTCTGTTGATCGTTTTCCTCCCCGAGATGGTCATTGTTTTCTTTTGTCTAGTTTCTCTGCCAGCTGGAAGATGCACCTGGCAGACAGCCAACCGAATAAGCCCTAGATCCAAGCTTAGGGAATCTAAAACTCAATTCTGTTGGGGGACGAGGAGCACATTATTCTGTGTTTTGGAACTGCTGTTTGTGTGTGTGTGTGTGTGTGTGTGTGTGTGTGTGTGTGCGTGTGTGTTGGGTTTTTTTTTAGGACAGGGCCCGTTATCTTTCTTAGGCTAACTCTGGGAGTAAATTTTCTGGACCTTGTGCTTTGGCTAAGCAATAAAACCTTATTGGTTTAAGTCGCTATTGAGATTAATTGCAGAAACTTCTAAATTGAGAAAACAAATTTAGAGAGATCTCATATTGATATAATGGCTAGCCATTAAGACTCCCTTAATACAATGGAAGGATAGAAATTAAAACAAAAAACAAAGTCCACTCAGACCACTTCCTATTTTCCTTCAGATATTTGTGGACATACAATTCAGGACATTAGAAGTACAATTACCTTGTACTTAAAGGAAGGAAATTTGAAACAGCAATTATCTCAAACTCCTAGAAGGAAAAACAATTCACATTTCTTCTCTCCCTTGAAGTTATAAATTTTACCATGTCTTTAAAATGTAAACACCTCAAGAGACAACATCCCACAATTGCCTGAGACTGAGCCCAATTAACTCAACCAGGAAAACCTGAAACCATGGAAAATAAGAAAAAGAGATATTTTTAAAAAGTGCAGACTGCTAGAAAGTCTCCCTCACTCTGAATCTAGCTGAGTTTCCTTAAAATTATTTGTCAGGGGCAAATACAAATCTTAAAAGTCTCCTTCACAAATAATAAAAAGCCTTAATTAGCCATCTCAGCAGATAAATTTAACTTACTCCAACTATTATCTACAAATTAATGAGTTTTGCATTATTCTGCCTGTTTCATGCCTAAAATTTTAAAACAAACTATCAGGTCTCCTGTTCTATCTGTCTAAATATTTGCATGTATCTATATGTGTGCCCATGTATGTATGTATATTTATATGTGGGTTTATAAAACTTATTTTTTCTATCTCTGGAGGATATTGCTAAAATTGGTTTATAAGAGCTCTACTTAATAGGCTTAAAGGAATTAAGTCCTTATATAAATTAAGAAACAATAAAAACTAACCCTAATATTTTTTCAAGTTCACATAATATAGAAAAATATTTGATATTAAAGCTAACTTAAGTTGCTGGTTTAATTTTTTTAAATGCATATCTTTAGAGTTATCCACATTTAATACAATACTTTTATTCTACCTAAGTGTACTAAAAGTCAAGTTCATCGGCAGAGAAAATAGCTTGCGATAATAATTTACTTTGCCTAAGGTCTTATAAAGTATACATGAGTAATCTAGGTATGATTGTTAAAAAAATAAATTAACTATGGTTGTAAGTAAAATATAAGGTTTTAGATGAAACTTTTTAGCAATAATTATGTTTTATAGTCTATATACTTAAAAATAATTTCCAAATATCTTTTTGGAAACTTGAAACTTTATAGTTTTACTAAATTAAATTAAATGGTAAAAAATGCATTGGATCTATAGATCATTTCAAGATAAGATACAAATAATGAAACATTAATTACTGAACATAGGTTTATGTACCTTTGGTTTCTTATTACAGAGGAAAAAATATTTGGGTCAGTTAGAAAATATGTCTTGTGCCTTATTAAAATATTGTAATATGAAAAAGCATATACAGTTGGCCCTTGAGCAATATGGATTTGAAGTGCATCGGTCCAAATTATGTGGAATTTTTTTCAATAAACATACAGTCAGCCCTTTGCATCCTCAGGTCTCACATCTGCAGATTCAACCAACCGCAGATCGAAAACAGTATTTTTAGTCTGCAGTTGGGAATCTGCAGGACCAGAGGGTCTACTGTTTGCATTGTTATCCGCCATTTTATATAAGGGATTAGAGCATCTGCAGATTTTGGCATCTGAAGGGGGTCCTGGAATCAATCCCCTGTGGATACCTAGGGATGACTGTAGTTAAGTTTTGGGGGAGTCAAAAGTTACATGTGCATTTTCAACTGTATTGAGGGTGGCCAAGTTGGTGCCCCTAACCCCCTCATTGTTCAAGGGTCAACCGTATTTCTAAAAATTATGAAATGTATTCATAAAATTCCCAGGAAAGGACAGTTTAGCTTTTACTTTTCACTAGAAATGAAAGGTTTCGAAGGGTTAAAAGGTTCTAATATAGGTAATTAAATCTACTAAAATGACAACGGAAACAACTTTGTATGATAAGATATATTTTTAGGCTAAGGAAGGATATGAAATGTGAAGATGCATTTTACTGAGGAAAATGAAAGTGAATTTGTCCTAAATAGAGTTAGTTATTCCTGAATGGGTAAAGAACAAGAGACAAACTAAAATGAAGATTTTAACAGAAGGTTGTTAAAGGTTTATAAAAAAGGGATCTTGAGAAAGAAATTTTATGTATGATCAAGCTGGATAAGATTACATAAATGTATTATAAGGGTTCTAAAAATATTATTTTTTATTTTGGTAGCTCTTTTAAAACATTTTTCAATTACAGTTGACATTCCATATTATTTTATATTAGTTTCAGGTATACAGCATAGTAGTTAGACATTTATATAATTTACAAAATGATCCCTCTGATAAATCTAGTAGCCATCTGGCACCATACATAGTTATTACAATATTATTGACAATATTACCTATGCTGTACTTTACATCCGTGTGACTATTTGTAACTACTAATTTGTATCCCTTCACCTCTTTCACCCAGTTCCCCAACCCCCCACCCCTCTGGCAACCATCAGTTTGTTCTCTGTATCTATGAGTTTGTTTCTGTTTTGTTTGTTCTTTTATTTAATTTTTGAGATTCCATATATAAGTGAAATCATATGGTATTTGTCTTTCTCAGTCTGACTTACTTCACTTAGCATAATACCCTCTAGCTCCATCCATGTTGTCGCAATTGGTAAGATTTAATTCTTTTTTATGGCTGAGTAATATTTCATTGTATATATATACCACATCTTCTTTATTCAATTGTCTATTGATGGGCATGCAGTTTGCCTAAAAATAAATTTTAATATTAGTAATGTACTTATGTGAAACCAAAACTTAATATTCTTTCATCTACTAAAGGGATAAAGTTTTCTCAGAATATTAGTATGATCCTGATAAAATAATATGAGAAGTTTTTAGTCTTGAAAGCAAAGATCTTGTGTCTTATTAACTGTGCTTCACACTGTCTTCATCAGATCTTTGATTGCTTAAAATTGAGTCTTCTTAATATTAAGAGAGCTAAGCTTTACCTACAAGTGTTTAACTTTCCGTAATTGCCTGCAAAGTCTTTAATTGTCCCCACCATTAAGTGGTTAACTAAATATTGTTTCATAATAACCTATATCCTATTTGACCAAGTGTTTTAAAATCTGTTATATTTTTGAGAAACTTCCCAAAATTCAGTTTCTAAATGAAGTCTTATGGACCTAAAAATTACTTTGGGTTTTTCCAGAGGGCCCCTGGAAAACCTCAAAGTCTTATTTTTTCTCCTTATGAAAGAGAGAGATTAAGCTACTTAGGCTTATTTGATATGTTAAATTACATGGGAAGCATTGTCAAATAAGAAATAATACTAAGCCTTCTTTATGTTATGTCTATATAGGCATATAAGTTGTCTAAAGTTATATAAAATTCTGATATGTCTTGGTATAATGTTATCAGTCATAATTCTAGTCACTGTCTTAAAATGTGTATTACAGAAATAATCAAATTGCCTTGTGAATTGCACTGTAATCAGATCTTTAACCATGCTGTTTTAAGTCTTTTGTCCCTTATAGGCAGTTATCGTTTTAATCTGATGCTTTTTACAAAAGTGCAACATCTTGAATGCAACTCATAAAAAGAACTGACTATAGGTTTCTGACAACTTTAAGATCCTAAAACTATAAAATTTACAGAAGTTCAAGGAAAAGCTGGATTCATGAAATTTCTACTATTTAAATATGCTTTTGGAGTCTGTCATGCTGTTGGCACAAATTGGAAATTCCATGAATTCTTAACTTCTGCAGGTACCCCTTTTGCTATTGGGCATGTAATTGCTGCCCTGTTACAAGCTATTCACTTCCCTTCTAAAATTGCCGTTGTTTAATGTTGAGCCCACACTAAGGAAATTGATACTCTATCTTTAGGAAACGACAGGGCTGACAAAGCTACTAAATATGCAGCTCAAAATGGACCCCCTTATCCTTTCTCTGCTCAATTTTTTAAACCAACTGACAGGGCCCGGGCACGTTCAGGCACGCACGAGCGGCGGCCCTGGGCACAGGTCCGGGCTGTCCAGATGGGTGCAGGCTGATGTGCAGACCCTGATCCCGGACGTTCAGACCTTGACTCCGGAGCCTGCTGCACAGGCACCGGGCTCTGGTTACATAAGCCCTTTCCGTAAGCATGACTTGCACTTGTGGGAGGGAGCATGCGCACTCCTCCCCAAAACCTCTATATAATGGTTGCTACTGCTGGTTAAAGACGCTGGTTCCTCCTCATGTCAGCTGTGCGTGCTTTCTTTACCCTGGGCATCCCACCGCGGAAAGCTCCTTTGCAACACCCCCCCCCCAAAACCTCTTGACAACGACACTTGGCATAGTCGGCAGGATGACGAGGTGAGTGCCCCTTGCGCCCTGTAGAGGAACCACCCTCGGTAGACGGGATGTGGCTCCAGACATCCCTCTGGTATCCGGTCACAGCGTACCTGCTGGTGTGGACTCCACTGGAAGGCTGGGACGCCGGGCACCCCTGACTGGAAGACGTCCGGAAAGCCCTGGAGGCGTTAGAGCTGAACGTCCCGCTGGCGCACCTGGAGGTGGCCGGCAGGGTGGCCTGGATGTTCCTAGCAGACTTGCGACATGCCAGTCAAGACACTCAGGAGTATGCGAACCGGGTGCAGCACTTACAGTGCCGGGAGGAGGACTTGGAGCAACATCTGGTGGCGGCTGAACACACGCTCCAAGGGTCCCCTGAGTCGGAGGTGCCCTCCCAGGCTAGCAGCCCACCGGGGCCAGTATGGCACGCCCGACCAATGGTGCAACAAAGGGTAGAAGTCCAGGCGCCGCTGGCTCCTGGGGGTGGAGTTGCTGGACCACGGCAGTCCATGAGACATAGTTCCTACACCGTTTATACGGCCATGGAGTTACGGGAGCTCACGAAGCAGTGCAAGCAGCACCTAGGTGAGTCAGTACCTGTGTGCTTGTTATGCTTATAGGATGATGGGGCAGAGAACACGGAGTTAAGCCCCACTGAGATGGCACAGCAGGCCAGCGTCACCACAGTGCCCTCCTGCGGCAGCATTTGCAAAACGTGCCCCAGACCAACCCCCAAGCTGGTAATAAGACCCTGAGTAACTGGCTCATGGCTGCTGCCTGCACGGTCTGAGACAATGCAGGGGACTTGCTGGAGGATGTGAGTAAGTGGACCACCTACTTGGACTTGGTGCAAGTCATATGGGAGATGGGCATGCGGCAGATGATGTTTGCTTTACAGTAAAACAGTCCTGATGAAAAAATATTTACAGCCTGCGTGAAAGACCTTATCCTTGCTAACGGCCCGCCAGGAACTGTTGGGACTATGGCTGCCTTGTTAGCTCCCTATACAGACCGGCCCATCCACGAGGTCACAGGGGCTTTGGCTAGACTGGGGGATGTGGAAGTCCGTTGGCAAGGCCAGACTATGCAGACACAGGCTGTGGCTTTAAAGGGCATGAGCCACCCTCGTCCCCCGAAACGGGCTACAAAAGCCATGCCCAAGGGCCAGGGCGAGGGGGGGGACCCTATTAAGGTGAGGCACCAGCAAGTGTGGTTTGACCTGGTGGCTGCTGGGCTGGCTGAGGAGAAATTAGCCGGCCAGCCTCTCAAGGTTCTCTTGGCCCTCTGGTGGAAGCTACTGCCTGAGCAGAAGGTCACCACAATGCCTCTGAAGGAACAGAAGGGTGTTGCCTAGGAGTTGCGCCTGGCTGACTTCCTCCCTGACTATGGAGTGGGCCGGGACACCCAGGTTACGGGGAGCCAGATGACCTGAGGCTGCACATTGAACTCACCATATGTTGGTCCCCCCTGGAACGTGCAGTAGGTGCTGGCCCTCATGGACACCGGGGCAGACAGCACCCTCATATATGGCAATCAGGACTGTTTTCAGAACCCAGAGGCCACTATTGAGAGGTATAGTGACTGACACATCATGGTGTATAGAGTCTCCCTCATCCTGGGCATTGGAAATCTTCCCCCCAGGACCTATGAGGTCTACGTGTCTCCTATTGCTGAGTATATCCTCAAGGTGGATGTGCTCAGGGGAATGACCGGCATGACGACTGCGGGGAAATTCTGCTTGCGGGTGCGTGTGGTGAAAACGGTGGTTAGAGAGCATCCTCAGCACGCACCCCTCCACCTGCCACAGGCCACCCAAGTGGTTAACGTCAGACAATATCGCTTGCCCCGGGGGGCATAAGGAGATCGGGCGTACTGTTTTGAAGTTGGAGGAGACAGGTATCATACGGTCCACCCATAGCCCCTTCAACTCCCCGGCCTGGCCAGCGCAGAAACCAGACGTTGTGGCTGCCCCAATGGGCAGCCCAAGAGTGACTGTTTGGCCACCGCCCGCTATGGGGCAGGGACCTCTGGGAGGACATTTGGAGTCGAGGCCAGAGCACAGGCACCACCGTGTACCATGTCTCAGGCCACTGGCCATTGCAGGCGCCCAGCAAAGACGTGGCTGATGTCTTGGTGTGATTCTGCTTGCTTGCGGCACCCCCAGGGTCTGCCACCATTGCCGCTTGGCTTCACAAGAAGCTAGGCCATGTGGGTGCCAGGACTATGGAGTTGGTGGCTACCCGCTGGGGCTTACAGCTAACAGGAGCCGAGGCCCAGCAAGCTGTCTGTCAGTGTCCTTGATGTGCAGAGAACTGCCCCCAGAGACAGCGTCTGCCCACCTCCATGGGGTCTGTATCTCAGGGGGTGCAGCCTCTGCAAAAATGGCAGGTGGACTATATTGGGCTGCTCTCTGCAGATAGGGAGTCCATTACACCCTGACGGGAGTAGACACTGACACTGGACTGGGCTTTGCTTACCTTGTGGCCCAGGCAGACCAACGACACACACTCTTAGCCTTGGAGCACTTGTCAGCTGCCTATGGCTGGCCCTTGCTCATTGCCAGTGATCGAGGCACCCGCTTTACAGGTTCACAAGTTCAAACCTGGGTGAAGGACAATGATGTCCAATGGCAACTACACGTTCCTTACCGACCTCAAGCTGCCGGTATGGTTGAACGCTTTAACGGGTGGTTGAAGGACAAGTTAAGGGTATTGGCCCCAGGTGGAAACACTGGAAAAACCAGGTACTGGTAGCTGTTCGCCTGTTGAATGAACAGCCACGGAAGACTGGTAAGGCCCCCTTGGACAAGGTAACCAAGGGGCTCCCATGACTCCTACGGGTCATGGGGACCAGGGACCCAGAGGTACAGCCCAAGCTACAGGGGAGGATTGTAATCCTCCCTGCTCCATCCACGGTGGCTCCTGGTGGGACGCAGGAATGGACCTGGCCTTGGCAGGCTCAGGTCACCCAAGAACCCTGGGTCGCCCTGCTTGAGCCCTGGGAACAGAGTCTACAGAAGGTTCTGGAGGTCACGACCTGGCTTGGGCGCTGGCCCTTCATGGTACAAGTGACTTTACCAGCCAAGGCAAGCAGGTTCCTCTTAGGAGGAAACCCACACTACACCATTTCACCCATACCCCTGTACTTGGTGGACTTAACCCTTGGTCCTCTGCTGACAACCCACGGAGCACAGGTGTCATACCACCAATCAGGAGCTGCTGCCATACCGGCTACGGTGCTATCGCAGGATGAGCACATAGCCTGTATTTTGCTGGAAGGCCGTGACTTTCCCATGATGGTCTCTTTATCTGCTCTGTCATATTGCCCAGGTTAACTACAGGAAACAGCATTCTATCTTGGTGCACATCTTTGTCCAGGTGCACAGTGCCTCACACTGCTGGGTGTGCACAGAGCTGCCAGCAGAGACCACTGAAGGACTGCCCTGGCGAGTCGCCCCTGCCACTGGTACCAACGGGAAAGACCTGCAGTGCTGGGACCAGAACAGTCTGGAGGGAAATGCTTGCCACTCCGCTGTCGAAGCCCTCTTGTGGAAGCAACACCACAACAACCCCCCTCTCCTCGGCAAGGCTGTGGTCAATGGCTGGGGGTGATTGGGGGGGAGTCACGTGACATTGTCTCACCACACTCCTCTGTGTGTCGAACAACGACACCCAACGGTTCCATACCGTACGGTGGGTTGGTTATCCGAGGAGCTCTGCCTCAACGTTACTGTTGTAAGGTACCCTACTCGCTGGTGGGATGGACGCCGTATAGTGGGCACGACACCCACTGACTTCCTGCCAGGTGATGCTATCTGGGTTTGTGGTCACCATGGCTGGCCACATTTGCCGGCCCGATGGACGGGCTGCTGCACTTGGGGCGCCCCTTTATTCATGGTCATCTCCTGCCCATGTTGTCCCAGAGGCCTGCCAGTTGGAACCTAGTTTACCATCCTTGGCACCGGGAAAAGCAGGTGGCCTGGTGGTTTTAAAACCATTAGCTATTTTATTGCCAGAGGGTGGAGTGATAGACATAGAGCTGCAGGTAGAAGCCCTTGCCCAACACATCTCCAATGCTCTGAACGTCACGCGAGCCTCTTTAGCCTGGCTCATTGACAAAACAACCCAAATAAAAAAGGTGGTGCTGCAAAATAACATGGCCCTAGACCTGTTAACTGCTGCACAAGGGTGACATGTGCCCTCTGGCACATTGAATGCTGTGTTTACATCCCCGACCACCAACCAAAGGTACAGGAGGCCTTGCAGGAGACAGACACCGAGGTTTTGGCGATCCAGGCCCTGCAGGATGACCCTCTTACATGTTGGTGGGACTTCCTGGGCCCCTCGTGGCGGTGGGCAGGCCTTATCTTGACAGGTATTGCCTTCAGCCTCGTGGGCCTCTGTTGCTCTGTGTATTGCTGTTGTGGCCTTTGTGCACAGGGACACGCTCTTTGGGTCAAGTGCTGAGCTGCCACCCCGCAGGGGGTGGACTGACAGGGCCTGGGCACGTTCAGGTGCGCAGGAGTGGAGGCCCTGGACATGGGGGCCCGGGCTGTCCAGATGGGTGCAGGCCGATGTAGGGACCCTGACCCCAGACATACAAACCTTAACTCCGGAGCCTGCTGTGCAGGCGCCAGACTCTGGTTACATAAGGTCTCTATGTAAGCATGACTTGCACTTGTGGGGGGGAGCATGCACACTCCCCTGCGCTCTCCTCCCCAAAACCTCTATATAATGGTTGCTATTGCTAATTAAAAGACGCTGGTTCCTCCTCATGTCAGCTCTGCGTGCCTTTTTTACCCTGGGCATCTCACCGCTGAAACCTCCCCCACAAACCCCCAGTGGCGACACCAGCCTTTATCCCTCACTAACATTATTAACTACCAAGCAAATGCCCCACAGTTTAAAAAAGAAAAATTGATACAGAAAGGTGTGAAACAATTATTAGATGGGTTATATATGGGCAAAATGGACATCCTTGAGTTCCTTTTCTGTTGATTTTTTTGTTTACACTTATATCCCACCAAATGGGACATATGCACAGATAAGAGATAATAAAGGAACTAAAAGACAATTGGTTTTGCCTTGTCACCCACAAAATTTCTGACTAAATTATTTCCCAGTGCTCCTCTTGTAAACCTCACCAAACTTCTGGAAGAAATCAACATACTCCAGGAGGTCCTCCAAGACCCACACTGTACTTTGTGGCACTCCAAATGAGTTTTATGGACTTAACCCCAGTTATTTTCACTGTTTTGCTGCTGTCTGCATGGTTAGCAGGTGGATTGAATGCTATCTGACTAGATATGTGAATGACACAACAATGGTAATGAAACTGATAACTGGGATTATCCCATGTTTTGGCATTCCTTTGTGGGTTGAATCAGACCAAGGAAGTCATTTCATAACAGATACCGTTACCTACCTGCAAAAACTCTGGGGTAGTCATTAAAATTTTGTACCCCATAGCATCTTCAATCATCAGGGCAAGAGCAAATTAAAAATCTAGATATAAAAAGGACTTAAGGAAAAATCTGTCAAGAAGCCCAACTTAAATGTCCAGAATGTTTGCCCTTGGCCTTATAAAGACTGAATACTCCCAATAAGAGACATGGATTAACCCCTTTTGAAATAGTGTTTGGATACATAATGCCTATGGGCATCTCTAAACCTTCCATTCCTGGATTAAGTGAACATTATGGGAACTTAAGTGAACAACTTGATGCTATGACTAGCAATATACAAGAGCTAACTAGTATACTTGAAGCTTATCACCAACAGGTAAAAGAGGCATGGCCTCCACCAACTGACAAGCCCTTACCATCCCTTTCGACCAGGAGACTGGGTGTATATCAAGGTCTTTAGAAGAAAATACATGCTGTCACCTCTCTGGGTAGGACCTTATGAGGTACTGCTAACAACCTACACTGCCATTAAAAAAAAGAAAATTTCACCTGCCCAAATAGACCCAGGTATTTTCTCTTAATACAACTGGAAAATAGTCCATACAGGGAACCTTAAACTAAGGATTTCCAGAGCTAGTCCCCAGGCCCTCAAATCAGGTGCATCACAATGTAGACAGCTTTTCCCAAAATCACACATCAAGAAACTTAGCTTTTTTTTTT
>NW_017731469.1:2176019-2181105 GCF_001890085.2 Hipposideros armiger
TATATACCGATAACAAAAGATGAATACAAGTCATGTTTGACTTCTGCAATTACAAGAGGTGCTCAAAGTGGTTACCATCAGCATCCAGACACTTCTGATTACGGTGAACTACTGCTTGAGCAACGTTGACCAAAGTGCCCACTTGTATACATTTTTTGGCACCCCTGGTATATATATGCAATCAATGAACACCATTTTCTACATTTATTAATCATTTATTAGGAGGATAACTGGAGAATGGCTGTCTCTATCCTACCTTCTGAGTTTCCACTATGAGCCCTTTTACCAATCTGTGTCTTGCTCTTTTTAAACCTCTGTGTTTCAACAGGCCAGGCACAAACCAGACATCCTCTTATACCAGTTTCCTAAACACTGGCAATATTAACTAATCAATTTGATTGCTGGTTATGTCAACATCTCAATAGTGCAAAAAAAAAGCCCGAACTAGCTTTTGTTCCTGCCAATGTAAACACCGGTCAACTGAGTCCAGAAGACGGGTGAGTGACAAAGAATGGTATCCATGAAAAGACAGACATCACTCTGCCTCTTCTTCTGCTGAGTCATTTGGGTCAAGGAAACACTCTATAGAGGTTGAAGAACTATCCCTCACCCAGATAAAGACAATACATGAAAATGTTTGCCATTACATTAAAAACGGACATGATCCTGGACTTTTCCTGGGTGACAGACATATCAGGACCCTATTGCAATCGAACTGTTGTTTGATTCCACAGGTGGCCTATTCAAAGCTGCCAAGGGAATTTTAAGTGACCTAGTATTACCCTTTTGGGCATAGATGTCTTCCAAATCACCAAATGTTTTGGATCGCTGACAAGCCACCCTTGTGGTGAGGGTCTAATTCCCTAGATTTGGAGTTAGAAAACGCAATCTTAAATCTCTCCATGGTCATGGGACAGGAGTTCAACACCACTGTGCAAACTTTGGGTATGCACCAGTCAGAAGTGTAGTTCAAAGTCGCCATGCCTTAGGTACACTGACTGCCTAGCAAGGAGGAGCTTATGCAACCATCAGTGAAAAACGTTGTTTCTATGTAAACTGAACTGAACAAAGAATAGGTAACTTAAAAGAAAGGATTAATATTTTCCATCAGATAAATGAAGCAAACACACTGTGTTGGACTGACCTATTCCCAGGAACGGGGGCTGCTTAAATGTGATGTGAGGCAATGTGTTCTGATTTGTTCTTTTCTGTGTATTCATCCTCATTCTAATTTATGTTCTTTTCTCTCTTAGAATATGTCTTACCACTTAACTTTTAACCCATTTTTTCTCTCTCTGGCAGCCACCAGTCCAACTTTTAGTGTGAATTTCCAGAAAAGTTTCAAAGGAGGGAAATGTGGGGCCCAAGACTGCCTGCCCCCAAATATCCCATGAAGGCATATTGATGACTTGGAGTTGGAGTTACTTTCCAGCAGCCAATGCCAGAACAGCACCCTCACCCTCCCTTCTCTCCTCCAGCACAGGAAATAAATCTCCCCTGTGAAAGGTGTCTACCTGCACCAGGAACACCCACCTTCTTGCTAGAGGTAAACAACTCAGCCAAAAAGTCTGTATTGTCAACTCCTTTTTCCTCTTTTCTAATTTACCACTTTGTTTCAATTCCTCATTAATATACCTAAACCCTGCTTAGATTCCTTTTCAATGACAGGACATTTTATTTGTCCTGGCAATTTCTCACAAATTTATGGTCTTATTGTCTAGAAAGTATAACATGGTGCCTGGTTCGATCATTTCTTTGAGCCTCAATTTATGATCTGAGCATTGCATTGGGATTCTTCCATGCACAGGTATTAATTAGGGTTTTCTCCTGTTAATCTAGTCTCCTGGCAAATTTATTACTTTATTAATAGTCCAGCCATAGGAACTACAGAAAAGTTGGGAGAATTATCCCCCTCCCCACTGATACTTACTTAACATGATAAATAAATCTGCTTCAAACCCAAAGCCAACATGGTTCTATACCTGGCACTTCCATGAAAGCCAAGAACAAGAGAAGAATGCTTCTTATCACCACTGTTATGTGACATACTGTTCAGAAGTGCTAGACAATGCAATTAGACTCTTCCTCTAGGGGCCAGGGCCAGTCTTGCTCATTGTATCTGAAGCCATTTGTCTCGCCTGGATATTCTCACCCAGCTTGTGCTCACTAATGCACAAGCAACCTTTCAGCCCGCTGACCCCTAGGCATGTTTCCTACTTTCATTATTTCCCTTTCTTTGCACTGGCCTGTCTCAAAGAATAGGACTTCTCTGTATAAACACTCCATCCTTTCTGGTGTAAACTTATTTTCTCTTCTCTCCTCTTGTAAAGAATTAGTTCTCCACCTCTTTCCCCTTCTTGCCATGGACCAGCCTTTCCCTTACCCCATTCTCTAGCCCTTTCCTCCTTCTCTGAGGCTTTTATAATTTTTATTATTTTCACAAATCTCCAAACTAAATCATCTCTCTAACTCCTCTACCATGTATTGGGTTGTCGCGAAAGTCATGACGTATTTTTTCTATGTTTTTCATTAGAAAAATGCGTCATGACTTTTCCGACACCCCAATACAGCAGAACCTTGAATAACATTAATGTTGAGGAGACAGCGTAGGAACTTAACTCTTGGTTTTCTCAACTAGACTATGGTAAAATTGATTTTGTTGTATATCATTTTGCTTAAAGTCACAGAATCTGTTGACAGCAGTAAGTGCAGTGTCTCACTTAACTCATTCCAGGGCTTTCTCAGTGCTTCTGACTCAAGATTGCCTTGCCATTCACTGGGTGAGAAGGCGGTCAGGTTATAAAGCAATTGTAGATTCAGTCAGTATTCAGGTTACCTGGATGCCCTTTCAGGCCACATGTACCTATTGCCCGTTTAACAAACAGGGTAGGAGATCCTTATAAGATGAAGCAGAGTAGATGAAGTATCTGTATTTTGCGATAGGCAATCGACAAAAACTCCAAAATCATTCTAAAGGTAAAAAGATGTGAGAGACATGAACAAACTCGCAGAATAAGAATTGCCATGTTATTATTTTTTTGTTACAAATATATCCAGCAACAGTTATAATCACGTATGTCTACATTAATTCTTCTCTTTCAAACCATGGGTATTCTCTGTAGAGCAGTTGACATTTGCTTTTTTAATCTGTAAAATTACATTTACACACTTAGCATGTGTCCTAATTGTAACTTTATAGCCAAAGAAATCATTTTCCAATTTATTTTTCATATTTATACACTTGTATATATTATTACATTTGAGTCATACTTTCACCAAAATTTCTCTATGAAAATATTCAAATACATAAAAAAGTTGAAAGAATAGTAAAATGGGAAAGAAAAGCACACTGAGCACCCATATACACATCACCTAGGTTCTCCAGTTCACAGTTTCCTGCTTCTGCTTTATCTCATCTCTATCTGTCCCTCCGTTCATCCATTCATGCATCATTTATCTGTTTTTTTATACATTTCAAAGTGAATTGTTGACATTAATACCGGCAGTGTGAAGAAAAATGTACACAAGTGGACACTTTGGTCATTGTTGCTCAAGCAGTAGTTCACCGTCACCAGAAGTGTCTGGACGCTGATGGAAACCACTTTGAGCCCCTCTAGTAATTGCAGAAGTCACACGTGACTTGTATCAATCTTTTGTTATTGGTATATATTGAGTATTACAATTTTAATACAGTTTTCCTTTCTTAAAATGTGTATACATTTTTTGGCACTGTCTGTATACGTCATACCTAAATATTTCAGCATGCAGTTTTGAAAGGATAAGATAGACTTTTGTGTATTGACATCTAAAGGTTTCCATGATATATTAAATGAAAAAGGCAGCTTATGAAAACATTATGTTAAATATAAGGATTAATGCAGACATAAGAATTTAATTGCCTAAACAATATTCATTTTCCCTTTTTTCCTTCTTAACAGAACTGCACTTTTGTTTAGTGTGGACATGTGTCCAGGGCCAAGTATTGAATCACGATCGATTCACGTCAGTCATGGCAATCTTGTTCTCCAATTTCCCAGCTTCCATTGTCAGCAGTTCTTTCAATAGGCCAGAAATCATCCAGGGAGGCTTCTGGGAAAGTGAAGAAATAATGACTTCTTTATTAGATAGGAGAGATAGATTCAGCTTGCCCTTCATCCCAATCCTTTCACCTTGAATGCAGACATGATGTCTGTAGTTGCAACAGGTATCTGGCAACCAACAAAAGACAAAAGATGAGGACAAAAGCCCATGTGCCAATGGCCTTTTCTTGTTCTATGTAATTCTTAAAGCAATCATCACATATGTTATTGTAATATATAAATGTCTTTATTAAAAATAGAATATGATATCAATACCAACTTTATTCAAAGTAAATTTTGGAGGGTTAAATGAGAAAGTAGCAAAGTGTGAAAACTAAAGTCACATACATCTTATTGGAGTAGTGTTCTGTCTTACCCTGTCTTACCCTGGATTTCCTCCAGAAAGCAGAGCCTGAGACATTGCCTTTCATACACAGGTTAATGTTGGGAAGTAATCTTCCACCTGCAACATGAGTGGGGAACTGGGAAGAGTGAGGCAGAAATGGAAGAAATGTCATTAGAAGGATAGGTTTCCTTTTCTTTTCCTCTCTAGACCAATGTTTTATTTTTATTTTTTTTAACCATTCTTCCTGCCAGGACATCTCTTTGAACTTCCTGGGTGGCAAACAGCCAGGCTGGGGTGGTCTGATAACTGGGTCAGCTTGGCAGGATGCATAGCTTTGCTGAAACTGGGGCCACAAAGTTGAGAAGAAGCCTCCCAATACCGGCTTTGCCCATCGCATGATGGCCCCCTTAAACTCATGTGTAACATTTAGACATGAGCAGGATAACCACAAGCAGTATCCTCGTTTGGCAAAGACATTCTGCTAAAGTAATATCTCTATATTGTAAGTGGAGCAAAACTTAAGAAAAAAACAAATTTAAGAATAGAATCAAAATACTTTTCTAAGGGCCGGCCGAGTGGCGCGATGGTTAAGAACTCGCTTGGGATGCCAGAGGGCCCCGGTTCGGATCCCACATATGAGGGCCAGTGACACTGCCCTCTA
>NW_017731469.1:2182170-2266443 GCF_001890085.2 Hipposideros armiger
ATGGTGCCAACTTGGGCCAGTGAAGCAACGTCCTCCACAACTAGACTGAAGAACAAAATGACAGCAACTTGTCTGTTCCCCTTCCCTCATTCCCCAGCACTGTTCCCATCCCCCCAATTTCCCAATAAAATTCTTAAAAAAATAAATAAATAAATAAATTAATTAATTAAAAAAAAAAGAAACAAAAAACTATTGTCTCTGACTATGAGTTTAGTTTGTTTGTTTGTTTGTTTTTTGCCTATGAGTTTTTGTTGTCTTGGTCTTTTGTTGTTTTCAGTCTTCTATCCCACATATCAGTGAAATATGGCTCTCAACTTTTTCTGTTTGACTTATTTCGCTTAGCATAATAATCTCAAGATCTATCCATGTTGTCGCAAACGGCACTGTTTCACCTTTTCTTATGGCAGAATAATATTCCATTGTGTATATACCACAACTTCTTTATCCAATCATCTATCGAAGGAAACTTTGGTTGTTTCCATGTCTTGGCCACCATAAATAAAGCTACAATGAACACAGGGGTACATATATCTTTATGGGTAAATGTTTTCAGATATTTTGGGTATATAAGCAGGAGAGTGATTATATATAAGCTGGGTGATATGGTAATTCTATTCTTAATTTTTTGAGGAACCTCCACACTGCCGTCCATAGCAGCTGCACCAATCTGCATTCCCACTAACAGTGTATAAGGGTTCCTTTTTCTCCACAGCCTCTCCAACACTTGTTATTATTTGTCTTGTTGATGACAGCCATTCTATCTGGTGTGATGTGATATGTCACTGTGGATTTTATTTGCATTTCTCTGATGCTTAGTGATGTTGAGCATCTTTTCATATGTCTATTGGCCATTTGCATGTCCTCTTTGGAGAAATGTGTATTCTGGTCCTCTGCCCATGTTTTTTTTGTTGTTGTTTTTTTTAATTTTTTTTTTATTGGGGAGTTGGGGGGATGGGAACAATGCTGGGGAATTGGGGGAAGGGGAACAGACAAGTTGCTGTCCTTTTGTTCTTCAGTCTAGTTGTAGAGGACGTTGCTTCACTGGCCCAAGTTGGCTCTTCCTGGGCGAGGCAGATCAGTCGCTGGCTTCTGGATGGCCACTCACTGCGGCTGCTGGCCGCTCACGCTGGCCACTGACTACACACGGTAGCCCATGGCAACCCACTGCCACAGGGGCTGCAGCCTACGCCGTCACCGGCGACTCACAGCAGCCCAGCTCCAGGCTGAGCTGTTGTTCAGCATCTTAGCTGTAGAGGGCAGTGTCACTGGCCCTTATATGTGGGATCCGAACCGGGGCCCTCTGGCATCCCAAGCCAGTTCTTAACCATCGCACCACTCGGCCGGCCCCCTATGCCCATGTTTTAATTGGATTGTTTGGGGTTTTTTTTGTGGTTGAGTTGTATGAGTTCCTTATACATTTTGGAAATTAGCCCTTTATCGGAGGCGTTATTTGCAAAAATCTTCTCCTATTTGGTTGGTTACCTCTTTATTTTGTCAATAGTTTCTTTGCTGTGCAGAAGCTTTTTAGTTTGATAAATGAATGAGAGTATATCAAACTAAAAAGCTTTTATTTATTTATTTTTGATGCTATTGTAAATGGGATTGTTTCCTTAATTACTTTTTCTTTTTTTTTTTTTTTTTAGCTGAGCCATCCTGCCACCTGTTGGCAGCTCACGGCTGCTCAGCTCGGGCTGACTCGAACCACTGTTGCTCAGAGCTCAAACTCTTGAGCGAGCTCTTAACCAACTGAGCCACTCAGCCGGCCCCTTAATTACTTTTTCTGATAATTCATTTTTGTATGTAGAAATGCACCTGATTTCTGAATATTAATTTTGTATCCTGCTACTTTACTGAATTCATTTATCAGTTCTAGTAGTGTTTTTTGGTGGAAACTTTAGGATTCTCTCTATATCATATCTTGTCATCTGCAAATAATGACAGTTTTACTTCTTTCCAATTTGGATGTTTTTTATTTGTTTTTCTTGTCTGATTGCTATGGCTCGGACTTCCAATACCATGTTGAATAAAAGTGGTGAAATTGGGCATCCTTATCTTGTTCTTGATGTTAAAGAAAATGTGTTTAGCTCTTTGCCATTGAGTATGTTAGTTGTGGGTTTGTCATGTATGGTGTTGAAGTATGTTCCCTCTACTCCCACTTTGCTGAGAGGTTTTCTTTTTAATCATAAATGTATGATGGATTATTTCAAATGCTTTTTCTGCATCTATTGATATGATCATATGATTTTTATTCTTCACTTTGATTTTGTGGTGTATCACATTAATTGATTTGCAGATATTGGACCAACCTTGTATCCCAGGAATGAATCCCAAACTTGATCACGGTGTATGATCTTTTTAATGTGTTGCTGATTTCAGTTTGCGAATATTCTGTTGAGGATTTTTGCATCTATGTTCATCAGGATTATCAGTCAATAATTTTTTTGTAATGTCTTTGTCTGGCTTTGGAATCAGGGTAATGCTGGCCTCATACAATGAGGTTGGGAGCCTTCCATCCTCCTTAATTTTTTGGAATAGCTTGAGAAGGATAGATGTTAATTCTTCTTTGAATGTTCGGTAAAATTCACCTGTGAAGCCATCTGGTCCAGGACTTTTGTTTGTGGGGAGTTTTTGATTACTGATTTGACTTTTTTTTAAAGATTTTATTGGGGAATCAGGGAAGGGGAACAGACAAGTTGTTGTCCTTTTCTTCTTCAATCTAGTAGTGGAGGACATCGCTTCACTGGCCCACATTGGTATTGTGATTACTGAGCTCTTCCGGGGTAAGGCAGTCACTCGCCAACCATTGGATGACTGCTCATGGTGGCTCACAGCAGCTCACAAAAGTTCACGCCAGCTGCCGGCCAGCCCCACTGCAGCCTACGCTGTTGCTGGCAACTCAGGGCAGCCCAGCTCCAGGTCAAGCTGTTGTTCACCATCTTAGCTGTAGAGAGCGCAGCATCACTGGCCCATGCGGGGTCCGAACCGGCGGCCCTGCTGCTCAGAGCTTGTGTCCCAAGCCAACTCTTAACCAACGCGCCACTCGGCCGGCCCAATTTGATTTTGTTGGTAGCATTCGATCGGTTCAGATTTTCTTTTTTTCTTAATTCAGTCTTGCAAGACTATGTTTCTAGGAATTTATCCCTTTCTTCCAGATTGTTTAGCTTGTTGTAGGTCCTTGCTTTTTATCACAGAATATTTACTGCCAATCCCTTCTGGCTTGCAAAGTTTTTGTTGAGAAATCAGCCGATAATGTTATGGGTGCTCCCTTGTAGGTAACTCACCGCCTTTCTGTTGCTACTTCTAAGATTATGTCTTTATGTTTTTTTTTATTAGTTTCAGGTGTACAAAACAATGTAATAGTTAGACATTTACACTCCTCACAAAGTGATAACTGCCCCCCCCGAAAGAGATCCTGTCTTTGTCTTTAACCTTTGGCATTTTAATTATGATGTGTCGTGGTGTGGGCCTCTTTGAGTTCATCTTGTTTGGGACCGTCTGCACTTCCAGTACTTATATGTGTATTTCATTGTCCAGGTTAGGGTAGTTTTCTGTCATTATTTATTCACGTAGGTTCTCAATCCCTTGTTCTCTCTCTTCTCCTTATGGTGCCTTTATGATGTAAATGTTGCTATGTGTGATGTTGTCCTAGAGGTCCTAGAAGTGTATGTTTTCTAGTAGCTAAACGTTAGTGTAGATTCCAGTGAGAAGCCATGTACAATGCACTTCAGAATTGTCTGCTGGAAGGACAGAAGGGCACCTTTCTCTACAGTTCCCATATCCCAGTGGTGAAGGGTCACTACGTGGGGTGTTAACTCTTTTGCATCTCCAAACTTGTGCATGCTTCAGAATGGCAGAACAGATTCCCACGGGCCTACAACAGGAAGTGAGATACAGTACAGCATAGACAGGTGCTGCCAGAATGGTAGACTGAGAGGATGTGAGGCATGAGAGGTGTTTTTGGCTAAAGAAATGATGAATGGCATCTGAAAAATAGTGCCAACAGTAGGAGTGCCAAGGAAGCAATTTTGCTTTCATTTTTTTCTTTAATTTTTTTTTTTTTAGCTGAGCCATCCTGCTACCTGTTGGCAGCTCAGCGGCTGCTCAGCTCGGGCTGGACTCAAACTGCTGTTGCTCAGAGCTCAAAGCGCTCTTAACAAACTGAGCCACTCGGCCGGCCCTTTTTCTTTAATTTTTATACTTTTATTTATAAAAAGAGAGACAACTTGTTGAAGTAAACAAGCACAGAAACTCTGGAACCAGAATACCTGGGAATGAAACGGAACTGCACCATTTACTCTTTACTTCACTTTTGCCAAGTTACTAAACCTCTCTGTGCCTCAGTTTCATCATCTGTAAAATGGAGATAAGAATAGTGACCTCATAGGGTTGTGAACACTAAATAAGCTGAATGTCAGCTATTAATGCTTACAATAGAAATACATGTTTGTTGTAAAGAATCAGAATACATAAGTGTATACAATACAGTGTTAAGCGTCTGGTATCTATTAGAATGCTTTTGTTTTCAACAAAGAGAAAATCAATCACACTGCCAGTGAGGGATTGCAGAGAACAAGGTCCATAAATGGGATACTGAGACGGGGAGCCTTGGGCTCAAGCAGTTGGTAGGTGACATAAAGCTATGATGTCCGCAAAATCAGGTCAAGGGGTTGAGGAAAGCTGAGGAATAGACTGGAACTCAGATGAATTGAACTGTTAATGTTAGTGTCTAGCTAGCCAAGGGGAGGTGTTCTTTCTCTTACGTCCTTTGGTATTACTTCTGCCTCTTTGTCTTGTCCTTCACTATCTTGCGTCTTAGAAGTACTACACTACCCTTTTGTAGCTAGGAAAAAGGAGGGCATAGGGATACTGTGGAAGAATTTCTTGGCTCACTTGACAAAAGAACTAAAACAAACCAGAATGTCTAGTCAATGTTTGTTCTGAACAAATTCATCTGAAAAGTACACTTTAAAAAAGCAAACTAAACCTATGCAATTCAAATGTCATTGAAATGACAAACATCTCTTTTTCAGAAAGGATGATTGTGAATAAAGAAAGAAGGAGGAGGGACAGACAAGGAAAGGACACCCTGAGGAGTATGGAACAGCAACTTTTCCCACACTTTGTTTTAAGTAAACTGTAATATGTAAAACACCATATAGGGATCACTTTAAAGCAGGTTTCCTCTATAATAAGGTTGGGAGTGGGCATGACAAAGTGGGACAGAGGCCACTGATTTTCCTAGACCTTGCAGTCCCTTAGGATGAGTACACAATTCACTAATAGCTGAGCTACTTGTATGCAAATTTAAAATATAGTTAATTCTTCAGTCCAGCCTTCCAAGTTATTTTTTATGTCTGTTTATGCGTAGATTCTTAGAAGAGGTCAATTCTTTAATGTATATGAGATGAATAAGAAATTAAAGCTCAGGGAAAAATGACACCACCTCACTCTTTCTATCCTTTGATCCTGTTGGGATGTATTTTACTGTCCCTAAACCTATCTGATATCCTCTCTTCCCACCTTATTCAACTAAACTTCTGCTGATAGCCACTAAATCAGTCCTTTGCAACACTTTCTACTCCCTTCCCCCTATTTTGCTTTATCATACTTACTGTGCAAAAGTCCAACCCTAGTTAAACCAGAACCTTATCTACTTAGTGCCCACACAGTCATACTTGGTGCCCACACAGTCAGCAAAATGTGCTTGGAGTAAAGCACACAACTATGCTGACTGGCCTCACTTTAAATGACCACAAAACTTCATGGACGGATCCTTAGTGCTGCCTGGTGATCACACATATTTCTTACGTTCATTCACTCGCCCACTCACCTAGAAGAAGATGAGGTCATACCTTCCTTCTCCTTAAAAGTTCAACATTTCCCTTCCAGTCCTGAATTTCAGATGACAATGCTGCCTTCTACTTCACTGAGAACATAAAAACAATCAATTGAGAGCTTGTACACCCTCCCACTGGCACATCTATCCACTTATGAACATCTATCACCACATTCTCGGTACTAGAGCCTACCCCTTATCTCCCCATTCAAGGATAACATGGCAAAGTTAAAAGGAAAAGTCCACACAAATGATGAAATGACTTGATTAAAATGACCTAGCAGGTTAAAAACAACAACTAACATGTACACGGGCTCTACTATTTGACAAACTAATTTTATATACATTTTTGCATTTGATCCTCACAGAAATTCTGTGAAGTAGGTTTTATTATTATTCCCATTTTAGAAGAAAATGAGACTCAAAAAAGGAAAAGAAACAGAAAAGAAAAAAAAGAAAATGAGATAGAGAAGGTAAGTGATTTGCTCCAAATTGCTCAGAAATTTTGTTAGTGGTAAAGGTCAGATTAAAATTCATGCCAAGGGTAATAATGGAGCAGTTAAAAAATTTTTATGCAAGAGTACTATGTACAAATCTATACAAACAAGTTTGAAAGCATTGAGGAGATGGACAGATTCTTAGGAAAATAAAAATGATCAAAATTGATCCAGGAGGATTCAGAAAACGTCATCAGAGCAATAACCATATAAAACCATATTTAAAACTGTCAGGTGGACCACTGCATTGTATTTCTGAAACTGATGTTGAATAATACTGTATGTCAACTATAATTATATATATACATATAGTCTCGGGACATGGAGTAGAGAGCGGGAACGGATTCAATGGAATTGTAATAGATAAGCATGATATCAGGGGTGGGAGGGCAATAGATGGGGGAGGGGGGTTGTTACCTGGTGAGGGTGAAAAAGGGTAACTATTGTATTGTTCTGTACACCTGAAACTAACAATAAAAAAACAAAAACAAAAAAAACCTGTCAGGTGTTGGGAACCGGCTGCACCTCAGTGTATCACATGGCCTATCACACTGCTATTGTGACAAATCCTGAAGCTCTGGCTGAGAAACAGATACTGCTTTATGTTTTGAAAAATTTAAATTCCCCTTTGGATGCCCCCAGTAGGATAAAGATCTGACACCCCTTCTTATATTGATTGTTTTATTTATTTTAACCAAATAAGTGAGTTTTGAACATATTGCGATAATTCTGTTTTACTGTTAGTTTCTTAACGATAGATTCTTAGTGATAGACAAGTTATGCACCTTATAATTCTTAAGATCCTGTTTAGCCAGTAGTGTTTGAAACAGTTGCTAAGTAGTGAACATCCTTTAAGTGCCAAAGCAGGAACTCAGCTCTGGCCATTATTGGAAGAAATTGAAACATAGGATAAGTTAGTCATTAGTGAAGAACAGATCCGACTGTACCCTGTAATAGAAACATCTATTATGATGTGAGGAAGTAAAATTCGGAGAAAAACAAACGTCTAAGGAAAATAGATCCTGGGAAAGAAGGAACATTGAAACTATGTAGAAAACAATTTCCTAATGGGTAAAGGTTTAAACTTGGCAAAACCACTTTGGGAAAAACAGCTCAATGATGTAAATAGTTATCTGCCCTGTATAAAAAGGACAGGCTGTAAAAATAAAGTGAGACATTAATTCTTGAAAGTGCTCCTGTGTCTCCGCGCGTTCTTTCCTGGCTGACTCCGCCTCCACCTGAGGGAACCCCAGTCAGGGAATCAGTCCTCTGTATCAGAGGTTGAGAAATGTTTTCTATAAATGGACAGACAGTAAATGTTTTAGGCTTTGCAGGCCACCTCTAGTCGCTATTGCGTATTCTTTTTGTTTTGATTTTTTACAGCCCTTTCAAAATGTACTGTCTTAGTCCATTTGGGCTGTTATAACAAAATATCACGGAATGAGTCGCTTATAAAAGAACAAATTTATTTTGCACAGTTCTGCAGGATGGAAGTCCAAGATCTAGGTGCCAGCATTACTGTGTTCACAGCCCTCTTTCTGGTTCATGGCTGGCGCCTTCTTACTGTGTCCTCACAGTGCAGAAGGGGCTAAAAATCTCTCTGGGAGCTCTTATAGGGGCACTAATCGCATCCTGAGAGCTCTACCCTCATGACCTAATCATCTCCCAAAGGCCCACGTACTAATACTGTCACCTTTGGGGTTAGGATTTCAACATATGAATTTTGGGGGGACACACACATTCAGTCCATAGCATGTAAAAACCACTCTTAACTCAGGGGCAGTACAAAAACAGGCTGCAGGTTGGGTTTTGCCTGTAGACTGTAGGTTGCCAATGCCTGCTCTACACCTAGCTACCAGTTCACAGGAAATGCAGTAGACAGAAAAATATATTCAATGACACCATGGGGATGCAATCAACAAAATCCAAATGAGGGAACCTCTAATCTACAAACAACTTTGTGGTTTATTCTCAAATTTTCAACATCTGCTCTTCAGTCTTGACTTTGCAAATAAATTGCAAGGGCAAAAATCAATTTCAGTGTATGAATTTTATTTGGACCCTGATTCAAAAAAAGCAAACACAAAAAAAACACCATTTGAGACAATTTGGATAATTTGAATACTGATGAGATATTCACTGATATTAAGGAATTGGTTTTTGTTGTTGTCGTTGTTATAATACCTGTATGTGAAAAAACAAAACAAAAAAAAACCTGTTGGGAATTTGATCGAATTGCAATTATTAATAATCTAAAGATCCATTTAGGGAGGACTGACATCTTAACAATACTGAGGATTCCAACACATAAATATCAAGTATATCTGTCTAATTATTTTTAACTTTTATGCCTTTCATCAATGTTTTATAGTTTTCAGCAAAATGTATACATATTTTTTGTTAGATGTATAGTTCATTTCATTTCCAGTGCTATGTAAATGTAAATCCTAAGATGAACTGCACTTAATATTATTGTATTATCCTTTTTATATATTGCTGTATTTGATATGCTAGTATTTTGTTGAGGATTTTTATATGTATGCTTTCTAGTTATCTTTTTCCAGTCTGTGAAAATTCATTTGATTTGAGTTTATATTCAGACACCTTAGTATTTCTTTGCGGTTTTCTATAGACAATCAAGTCATCTGCAAGTAATGACAGTTTTATTTATTCCTTCCTAATTCTTATGTAATTCATTAATTTTTCTTGTCTTATTTTGCTGCTTAGCACTACCAGTAAGAAGTGGTGACTTTGGGACTCATTGGCATTTTCCTAATTGTAAAGGTAATATTGCCAACATTTCCCCATTTAGGACACTTTTTGTTATATGATTTTTGTCAATTCCATTTTATCAGCTTAAGAAAGCTCCCTTCTATTCCTGGTTTACTAAGAGTTTTTATTCAAGAAAAGGTATTTCATTTTTATTAAATATTCTTTTGTATCGGGCCAGCCAAGTGGCTCATTGGTTAAGAGTTGGCTTGGGAGCATGAGCTCTGAACAGCAGGGCCGCTGGTTCAGATCCCACATGGGCCAGTGATGCTGCACTCTCTATAGCTAAGATGGTGAGCAACAGCTCAACCTGGAGCTGGGCTGCCGTGAGTCGCTGGTGATGGCGTAGCCTGCTGTGGGGCTGCAGTGGGCTGCCGTAAGCTACTGTGAGTGGCCGGCAGCCAGCATGAGCTGCCATGAGCCACCATGAGCCACCATCCAATGACCAGCGACTGATTTGCCTCAGCCAGGAAGAGCGCAATGATCACAATACCAAAATGGGCCAGTGAAGCGACGTCCTCCACAACTAGACTGAGGAACAAAAGGACAGCAACTTGTTTGTTCCCCTTCCCTGATTCCCCAACACTGTTCTCTCCCCCAATTCCCCAATAACATCTTTAAGAAAATATTCTTTTGTATTTCAGAGATACTTTTATGGCTTTTCTCATTTATTCTAAGAAGTAGTAAATATCATTTAGAGATTTTCTGCTATGAAATTATCTGTGTATTCCTGTAATAAGCCCAACTCAATAATGGTATATCATACTTCTAGACACCGGAACGTTTAGTTTTCTAAAACTTTGTTTAGAATCCATGCATCTATGTTCCTAAGTTAAATGTGGTTTTGCTTTTTCCTTCTCGTTGTATTTTGTTGTGGTTGTGACATCAAAACTATTCTAGCCTCATAAAGTTAGAACCTGGAAGATTTTGTGTAAAATTGAAATGATCTTTTCCTTTAATGTTTAGAAGAACTTCCCTCTAAAACTGTCTGGTTTTGTGTTTTCTTTGTGGGAAGATTTTAAACTCCTGCTTCAATTTTTAAATAGTTACAGGTCCGGTCAAGATTTTTATTTTTTCTTGAATGAGTTTTGGTAATTTCTAAAATGTTCCATTTCATGTGAGTATTCAAAATTCTCTATACTGAATCCCCTTTCTCATCCATATTATTATTTCTTCGTTTCTTCTTTTTTTCTGTGTTTTTCTAGAAGTTTATATGTGTTTGTTCAAAAAAGAAACTTTAAGTTTGTGTTTTCCTCTTCTATTCCTTGTTTGCTGACAGTTATTTAAATAATAAATTACTATAGAACATTATCAAATATATTATTAGCATCATATATGTTAACTTATTTAGACTGTTAATATGTTCGATTACATAGATAGGATTCATGATATTGAACCATCCTATTCTTGATCATGATGTAAGATTTTTTAAAACTATACTCTTGGTTTGGTTTGCTAATAATTTAGTAGAATGTTTGTGTCTAAACTTGGTGAATTGGGCCCACACTTTTCCTTTCTTCTGTCTTTTTTTAATTATTTTTTTTTGTTATTTATTTATTTATTTGTTTGTTTATTTATTTATTTATTATTAGTTTTAGGTGTACAAAACTACATAATGATTTGCACACTGCACAAAGTGATAACTCAAAAAGTCTACTACCGGACCGGCCGAGTGGCTCAGTTGGTTAAGAGCTCGCTCAAGAGTTTGAGCTCTGAGCAACAGTGGTTAGAGTCCCAGCCCAAGCTGAGCAGCCACTGAGCTGACAACAGGTGGCAGGATGGCTCAGCTTAAAAAAAACAAACGTTTAGTAACCATCTGACAGTGTACATGGTTATTACAATACCATTGACTATATTCCCTATGCTGTACTTTACATCCTGTGACTATATATATATATATATATATATATATATAATTATAGCTGACATTTAATATTACTGTGTTAATTCCAGGAATACAATGCAGTAGCCAGGCATTTACATAATCTATGCAGTAATCCCTCAATAAGTCCAGTACACATCTGGCACCCTACATAGTTCTTACGACTTCATTGACTATATTCTCTGTGCTGTACTTTACATCCCCATGACTTATTTGTAACTACCACTTTGTACTTCTTAATCCCTTCACCTTTCTCACCCTGCCCCCAAGTCCCCTTCCCATATGGTAACCACCAGTTTGTTCTCTGTATCTATGAGTCTCTTTCTGTTTTGTTTGTTTTTTCAATCTGTTCTTTAGATTCCACATATAAGTGAGATCATATGGTATTTGTCTTTCTCAGTCTGACTTATTTCACTCAGCATAATATCCTTTCTTCTGTTATTGCTTTATAGTTTAGGAATCAAGACTACTAGCGCCTTATAAAATGAACTGGGCAGATTTTGCTCCTCTCTAGTGGAACAAGTTGTATTTGATAGGAACTTGGAGATCTACAAACTTGATAGAACTCCCTTTAAAACAATATGGACCTGGAGATTGATGAGAGGAAAAATATTTGACTATAACTTTAGCTTTATGTATTTAAGTACTCTTTTTTTTGGTGCCTATTTTGGCATTTTATATTTTTTATGAGCTTATCTGTTTCATCTGTGTTTTCAAATTTATTGGCATATACTTGTTTATAGTACATTTTAATTATTTTTAATCTCTGTTGTGTCTTAATCTTCATTTTGTTTACCTGCATCTTAATTCTTTAAAATAAATTATTTTCACCAAAGTTTTATCTTATTAATTTTTTTTAATTTTTTAGAGAACTGACACTGGGTGGTAAATACACAATGTAATATATAGATGATGTACGAGTATTATAGAATTGTACACTTGAAACCTATATAATTTTATTACCCAGTGTCACCCCAATAAATTTAATGAACATGAAGCAAACAAATTTTTTTTTAAATTTGTTTCAGGTGTACAAAACATCTTATTAATCTTTTTAAGAACCCATCTTAATTTTAAAAATCTTCTCTTTTGTTTTTTGTTCTCTATTTCATTATTTTCTGTTATCTGTATTATTCTTTTTTAATAATTTCTCTATGCACAAATTTTCTAATTTATGTGTTGAATGTTTAACTTTTTTTAAGATGTTTTTATTGGGGAATTGGGGGATGGGAACAGCGCTGGGGAATTGAGGGAAGGGGAACAGGCAAGTTGCTGTCATTTTGTTCTTCAGTCTAGTTGTGGAGGATGTTGCTTTACTGGCCCAAGTTGGCACCATCATTGCGCTCTTCCCGGGTGAGGCAGATCAGTCGCCGGCTTCTGGACGGCCACTCATGGCGGCTGCTGGCTGCTCACGCTGGCTGCTGGCCGCTCACGCTGGCTGCTGGCTACACACGGTAGCCCATGGCAACCCACTGCCACAGGGACTGCAGCCCATGCTGTCACCGGCAACTCATAGCAGCCCAGCTCCAGGTTGAGCCATTGTTCAGCATCTTAGCTGTAGAGGGCAGTGTCACTGGCCCTCATGTGTGGGATCCAAACTGGGGCCCTCTTCCATCCCAAGCCAGCTCTTAACCATCGCGCCACTCAGCCGGCACTATCTTTTTTGTTTTTAACCTTTCTTGTTTCCTGACCAATTTATTTAATGCCATAAATTTTTCCCTATATACATATATAACTTTGACATGTGTAGTTTTATTATTCTATTCTAGCATTTCTTAATTTCCTTTATGCTCCCTTTTTAACTGAGGGGTTATTTATTAATATGTAATTTGATTTCCAAATATATGTGATTCTGTTAGCTATCCTTTGTTATTAATTTCTAATTTTAGTGTATGAAGGTTCATATCAGCCTTATTCATAATAGCCTCAAAGTGGAAACAATCTAAATGACCATCAACTCATAAGTGGATAGACAAAATGTGATATATCTATACAACAGATTTTTATTCTGCAATGAAAAGGAATGAAGTACTGATACACACTATAAAATGGATGAACCTTGAAAACATTATGCTGAGTGAAATAAGCCAGACACAAATGGTCACATATTATATGATTCTATGTATATGAAATGTCCAGGATAGATAAACCTATAGAGACAGAAAATTGACTAATGGTTGCCTGAGGCTGGGAGGTGGTGGGTTTGGGGGAGGGATGAAAAGTGACTGCTAATGAGTACAGGGTATTTTTTTGAGCTGAGGAAATATTTCAAAATTTACTGTGGTGATGGTTGCTCAGTTTTATGAGTATGCTAAAGAACATTGAGTTGTACATTTCAAATGGGTGACTTGTATGGTATGTGAACCATATATCATAATAAAGCTGAGGGTTGTTGCAGCAAAGTATTGGTTACACATGAGAGTCACAGAAGTTTTCAGTTCTCCCAAAATGGTTATTTAAAGAGTTGGAGAATGTGCTGTTTCATATTTGTTTCAAGTTTAAATTTCCAATTTACTGTTTATTGATAAAAGCAGGATAAAAACATAAAATATTCTCTATTTTTTCCGGAATGTTCTATGGATTTATTTTTGTTATACTAAATAGTTTAATGAGGCCGTTTTACATAAGCTCACATCAACAACAAGACATAAGTAAGAATTTTCTTAACCACATGATGTAAATTTTTAAATTTGGTCCCACATTAAACAGTCTAATGTCTCTTCCTAAATTTCCTAGTCAGCCAACTCTTCCCACATCTTTGGGTTCACTGTTTATGTGAACTGGTAGTACGTTGGAAAGAAAATGGAAAAGTTGTGCTAAAACAAATGAGTCACAGAGCCACGTTTTTTTGGTTCCCTAGTGAAATAGAGCAATATTTATCAAACTACAGGTTGCAAATCATTAGTTGTTCAATGTTTTAACTCCGCACTCAATTGTTGCTCTTTAATTTTTAATTGAACAACTAGGTAGGTTCTGGGATATGAGGCTGGGAATAGGAGCAATAGGATAAGTCTTTTAAAGTCAAAAGACCTTAGACTGTGTCTGTCCTATAATATTTTAGGCAAGCAAAATCCCAGAGTGGTGTAGATTGTCTGGGAATATCTGGGTTTGTGGGTTAGCTAAACACTGGGCTGGCTGGAGATGGCCTGTTGTGTAAGTTAAGGTCCCCTCTGGATTGTGGTGTCTAGTAGGGCCTAATCCATGTCAATAGGACAAGTCAATATGTACTTTGGGATATGAAATCATTTTCAGTAGTGACCAAAGTTTAAAAAATAATGCAATAGAACAGAATAGAAAATACTAGAGCACATTCTATGTAGTATTCTTTTTTTTTAAGATTTTATTGGGGAATAGGGGGAGGGGAACAGCATTGGGGAACCAGGGAAGAGGAACAGACAAGTTGCTGTCCTTTTGTTCTTCAGTCTAGTTGTGGAGGACGTCGCTTCACTGGACCAAGTTGGCACCATCATTGTGCTCTTCCCGGGCGAGGCAGATCAGTCGCTGGCTTCTGGACGGCCGCTCACAGCAGTGGCAGCTCACACCAGATGCCAGCCGCTCACTCTGGCTGCCGGCCACTCACGGTAGCTTATGGCAACCCACTGCCACAGGGGCTGCAGCCTACACCATGGCAGCCCAGCTCCAGTTCGAGCTGTTGTTCACCATCTCAGCTGTAGAGGGCAGTGTCACTGGCCCTCATGTGGGATCCAAATCGGGGCCCTGCTGCTCAGAGCTGGTGTCCCAAGCCAACTCTTAACCAATGTGCCATTCAGCCGGCCCTCTATGTAGTATTGTTTGAAACTTGTTTTAGTTATACATATAATGTGTGTGTGTGTATATATATATATATATATATATATATATATATATATATATTCTGGTCAATGATGTAAAATGTATTTCTATGACGAAAATGCTCATGGTCAAATAAGTTCAAATACTACTGAATTAAATGATGCTCCTTAAGTTTTTGCCTTTTTGTCCTAATTTCATCGTTAATAAGATATGCTCATAGTAAAAATTCAAAATGTTCTGAAGGGTATAAAATGAAAAGCCCCCCTCTCTCTGTCGCATTTCCACTTCCCCAAGTCAGGATCACTCAAATCACTTGTAAATAAATGCATATACACACAGACACAGTCCCATTTCTAATGAGATATGATTTAAATATAATTATAATATATAATATAAAATACATGAAATGTGATAATATTCTAGATACTAATGTGGAACCAGTTTTGTTCACTTATATACCGTGGATGTATTTTCATCCTAAATCATTCTCTCTATGTGTGCATAACCGGCCATTGCATGGATGTATACCATTTTTATCCAGTCCCATAATGGTCATTTCAGGGGTTTCTAGTTTGGCTACTACAAAAAATGCTGTAGTGAATGTACTTATCCATGTTTTTGCATGCTTCTGCGGTGAGATCTATACCACAAATTCTTAAAAGGCGAACTGTTGAGTGAAGGGGAATATGAGTTAAAATTTGGGTGGATACTACCAAATTGCCTTCCAAGACATTCATACTAAAAAAATAGAGAAAACATTCATACTAGTTTACGTTCCTACAATCTGTCTATGAGGGCTCCTGTTTGTCCTCATTAGTATCTGTGTTTTTAGCAAGCTTTTAAAGCTTATCCATTGTGATGAAAATGAGACAGGCTAGCACAATAGTTAAGAGTGAGGTCCTGGTCCCAGCAACTTGATGTGATTCTCATTCATCCACCTCCATGCTGTGTGAACTGGCACAAATAACTTCATCTTTCTAAGATTCAGTTTCCTTATTCTGGAGAATGGCAATGATGTTCGTACCTTGAAGGGTGGTTGTTGTAAAGATTAAGTAGGAGCTTTGGACATAGTAAATGATGATGTTAGTATTTTGTTTACCTTTCAGTATTTAACATAATTAACTTAAAATTCAAAGTTGTTCTTAAGAATAATAGGTAGAATAACTTTGTGGTCTAATCAAGCTTTCTGAATGTTGAAAGTGAATTCACCCACAATTCATTCTTAGTAAGGTTCTGAAACCAGTTTCCTGCCTGTGGTAATGTTGGTTTAACAATGAGAAGGACAAAGCATGATTGGCACGTACTGGTTGGCTCCTTGCTGGAGCGGTGCCTACTTCAGACAGCCCCGTCTTGGTGTCCCACTGTGTGACGTGTCCATTTATAAACTTATTAGCATGAACTTGTTGCAAATTTGCAGAAAAGGGACCAATATATATTGTTCTTATTAAAATTCTTTATTTTGTATCTTAATATTTTGCTTTATTCTAAGTATAAATGCATCTCCTTTTGCAGCCAGTGACATGTTATTCTTACCATTTGTCTACTGCTTGTTTTATTGATAAAAAAAGACGAGTTTTAAAAATTGGAAAGAACTGAATGTTTTATCTCGTGTTGTTTTACTTTAGGAGAAACTAAAAGAACTAAAAGGCTTCTTCATGTCATTTCACCCCCATGGCCAGAAACCTGTTGGAAAATACTTCGGTTGTTTTATTTTTCTCAAGTTATCATTCTAGTAATTGTGTTAAAAATTGTGATATGTGATAGGAGTAAAAATGACCACATGTAAAATATTACACATATGCCAGTTATTTAATCATGTTTATTTAATTATCACTGAGAATCAGATGTAAGATGAACTACTATGGAAATTAGGAAGTCTAACTGTTGCCAAATTGAAGAGTTGAAAGTTCCACTCATGTTATTAATCAAAAGCATTGTATGAGGACTGTCATGGGGTAGCCAGCAGGCTAGTTGGGGATAGTAGGTATTGATATATTTCTGGGAGTTTAAAAGTAATTAGCCACACTTTCATCACCCTTACGAAGTCCCTCAGAATTGAAATAGGCTCTGTTTGGATTTTTTTTGAACTGCGGATAATTGGGAATCAAAATGAACACAGAAAATGGCCACAAGGCAAAAATCTCCAGGCCCTTACCAATAGACAACTTTAATATGGTCCTGCCGATATGCAAATGTGATGGAAACGGTGAATCCTATGAATATGAAATGTTGGTGGATAGTTAAGCTCATAGATTAAAATAAACCACATTTTAAAGCTATAAATTGATGGCTCTTTTCACCATCAGAAACATCATTAAGGGGAGTCTTGAAGGGAGAGGGGTGTAAGTGGAGAGTTGGATGTATGGAGAACTGTGGCAAAGGATTTTCCCTTTCTTCAACCATTTGCCACTTAGAGCTCCTAAAATCTTGGCTTAAGCTAAGGAAAGAAACTAGGCCAAGTGCAGTTAAAGCAGAGAATGGGCCAGAGCCAAGATTGGGTTTGGAAATTCTAGAGGGTTGGGCATATGTAGCATGGGCGCCAGATCTTTCAACTAGCTTTTCAGAGAAGTTCAACATAAAGCCTTTGTTAATTCTAAAACCTGGGATAATTTCAAGTCATTTGCTACAGTTACCAACAAATGACCCTGGATTTTTTTTTTTCAGATGACAGTACTAAGTACCTCCAGTCACGTAAGCAGGAGGGAATGGAGATTAGATATTGATGTATTCGATTGGAAAGCATTGTGATACAATGGCAAAAAGAAAATGGCTTCAGATTCAGACCTGGATTTAAATCCCTGGTACATTACTTGTTTTCTGGGTGATCCTGGCCAAATAGTTTAATTTCTCTGACTTTCAGTTGCCTTATCTGTAAAATGAAGGTGACAGTAGAACCTTCCTCATAGAGTTGTTGTGTAAAGTAAATGAGATCATTTATATACAGTGCCTGGCATACGAGAAAGTCGTCAACCTAAGCTGTCCCCCTCCCTCCTGTTCTCGCCCCTACTTCCCCGCCAAGTTTCTCTTCTTACTGATAGAGGCTCGTTAACATCTATCTTTTCTACCATTTTGTGAAAGAACAATTGTAACATTTTAGGACAAAGAGCTTTAGGATTCTTTATAAGAAGCACAGGGGTTATAAAATATTGCTTTGTATCTTTAAGATAGAACTCTTTTAAAACACATCTCATACATTACCTGAGCCCTAACAAAGTTCACTTGGAAAATTGCCTTTCTTTCCAGGCTCTCCATCCGTCTTTAAGAGGACTGAATATAAATATTAATATGTGGAGAGGAGCAAATGACTAATAAACACTGTAAAGAAATTATTTTCATGAGGCTAGCTGTGGTCCCAGATGGGAGAGAGAAAGCAGAGGCTGACATGTTAAGTCAATAGTGAATATTTATTTGGTTTTCTTGGGCAGATACATTGCATTTCCTAAAAATCTGTAACATCTGGTTTCTTTACTTTTCCTCTCTATAGCCTTCAAGTTGTGAAAGCAATTTGACATTTATAGCAGGCTTACCTGCTTCATTAGGTTAAAGGATTATGCTTCTCACTCCAGCTTGAAGGATAGACAGACAGACCCAGCAAGCTGAGAAGCTCCTGTCCCCGGTGACCCGAGCTGAAGAGTGTCGAGACTTCCAGCTGTCCTGCAATTCCACCTTGGAGTAGAGTAATCCACTAGCATGACCAGCTGTCCTGCAATTCCACCTTGGAGTAGAGTAATCCACTAGCATGACCAACTGCAGGATTTCAGCTTTTGGTTCTTGCCCTGAGAAGGAGCTTCGGTTGCAGACCCCTTTGGGTGTCCTGAAAGTTGAGCTTGCATATTCACCAGGCCACACACCAAGCTAGAGCTTCTTTGTGAGTTGAAATGTAAATTCTTCTGACGGTGGCTTTTTATTTTCCTGTGACGATAACAAACAGGGAAAGTTGTATTGTTATGTAAATAGAATGCTTTTCTAGGACTTACACTGTGAGCAATCTGACTCCTCTGTGCCTCTGGGGCTGTGACCAGAAAAAGAACAATGAAAAAAGCAACCAACATTTACTGAGCAGTTATTACGGCACTTGCACATGCGTTATCTATAGTTCATCCTTAGAAAAATTGCTGAAGAATATATTCCCTGGAGAGTTTACATGACTTGTTCAAGGTCACAGAGCTTCAAGTCTGTATTACCTGTATTGCTCCAAGCCTAATATTCTTCTCACAGCATCACAGCTGAACTATGGAGTGATTGCTTAGGAAAGAAATACTGTCCTGTATTAAGACGGTGGAGGTGGTGTTACCTAGACATACAAGAAACGGGGGAGATGGGCTTTGTCTCCCTGAATATTTTTAATTTTTGTCTTTATTATGTTTTTCCTTTTTTTTCCTATTTTCCATAAACGTTTTTAAAAAACTTTATTTTTTAGAGTAGTTTCAGGGCCACAGCAACACTGAGAGGGAAGTACAGAGATTTCCCATTTACCCCTGCCCCCACACCCCATCCACCACATGCATAGCTTCCCTCATTGTCACCATCTCTCTCACCAGAGTGGCACATTTCTTACAGTTGATGATCCTACAATGACATGTCACCATCACCCAGAGTCCATAGTTTACATCAGGGTTCACTCTTGGTGTTGTACCTTCTATGGGTTTGGACAAATGTGTGGACATGTCTCCACCATTAGAGTACCATACAGAGTAGTTTCACTGCCCTAAACATCCTCTTGTACTCTACCTATTCATCTCTTTCCCTCGCTCCCCACTCCTTGACAACCACTCTGTTTTCACTGTCTTCATAGTTTTATCTTTTCCAGAATATCATACAGTTGGCACCATACAGTACATAGCCTTCTCAGATTGGATTCCTTCACTTAGTAATATGTGCATTTAAGGTTCCCTCTTGTCTTTGTATGACTTTGATAGCTTATTTCTTTTTAGTGCTGAAGAATATTCCATTATCTGGATGGACCGCAGTTTATTTATCCATTCACCTACTGAAAGATTGTTGGGAGCGGGCTGCACCTCAGTGTCTGCCATGGCCTATCACACTGCTATTGCAATGGACATTTGATTTCAATGAAGAAAAAAGAAACAATGTACATTTTCTGAAGGCTAAAGAGAAGTTTACACCTTTGTTGTGCTTTGTGGTTAATGTGTGATGGAAAATCCAATGAAAATCTTTAAAAGTGTAATATAACAGTTTTATTGTATTTTAAATTGTCAATATGTATAGTATGCCAGAAATGACACCCTTTGCAACTATTTATACATGATGAAAAAATATAGGTGTCAACCTAAAAATGTGTGATTGAGTACGTAGCTTCCCAAAATTATTTTAGGGATTATGTGAATAAAAAATTGAAGACCCCAATCCTATTGGGTTTTAGTGAGGGTATAATGTGTACAAAGCATCTAGGATATGCGATTGATGCAGCTAGTCTCTGATGGACTGGGTTCTTCTAGTATTAACCGTCTTGCTTCTTTGATATTTGGTCTAGGGCATTTGTTTCCCTCTGCACTTTAGTTTCACTGTCCAGATAAAGGATAACAGATGACTGTAAGACACTTTGAGTATAGGAAGTTAGATGAGCATGATTGTACCTAACATCAGTCATGTCAATGGTGGTATTCATAGTGATGAAAATAGAGGTATAGGCTCCATAAATGACAGCATATAGCAGATGTTCAATAAATGCTTGTGAAATTATTGAATGAATGCTGCAGGGAACCTTGCTAGAATGAAAGACCATACACCTATTCATTAGGTATCTTCCCTTAGTACCTGTGTTGGTGCTTTTAAAGCCCATTTTGGACATTTTCATGTAAAGATAAAAAGAGTAGGAAACAAAGGTAAAATAAGATAAAAAGAGTAGGAAATCCTTCCCTGGGATGTGGCTGCTTATTCCTTTTCTGAGGTTGTTTCCTCTTTGGACTCTACCATACTGCCATCTAATGTAGTGATTAAGAGCAGTGTCTCCAGAACCAACCAGGCCAGGCTCAAGCACAAGCACTGTCACTGAACTGGCTGTGTGTCTTTGGGTAAGTCACTTAACTTCTCTTAGACTCAACTAGCTCATCTTTAAATAGGCACAATAATAATAGTAACCTCATAGGATTGTTTTAAGGGTTGTGGAGGTGGGTTGTAGGATTACAGGTTGTGTGAAAGGTAGAAGAATGTTCCCTCCAAAAGATGCCATGCCCTAATCCTTGGAACCTGTGAAACTGTTGCCTTACATGGCAAAAGAGCCTTTGCAGATGCGATGAAATGAAGGATCTTGAGATGGGGAGATTATCCTGGGTTATTTGGTGGGTCCCTGTAAGTGAAAGAAGGAGGCAGGAGAGTTGGTGTCGGAGTGATGCAGTGGGAAGAAGACTTGATCAGCCATTGCTGGCTTTGAAGGCTGAGGAAGGGGACTGTGATCCAAGGGGTTGGATGGCTTCTAGAAGACTGGCCAAGGCAAGAGCAGAGATTCACCCCATAGCCTCCAGAAGGGAACACAGCCCTTGTGACATCTGGATGTTGGGCCAGTGAGGTCCATTTTTGATTTCTGACTTCCAGAAAATAAGTGTGTGTTGTTTTAAGTCACCAAGTTGGTGATAATGTGTTACAGCAGCCATAGGACACTAATACAGTGAATTAGCCATTATTACTCTCTTGACAACCCCCTTCAGTTCTGGCTTTTAAGTTTCTTCAGGGGACACTCTCATCTTAAATACCTGTCTCATATCAAAACAGATCTTTTTGCCCATGCACACACTATTTTCTAGTCCCTGGTTACCCTTAATCTCAAGGAACCACCTGTAAGAGCACTCCAGTTCTCCTGCAAAAGACGGTGGACAAGAGGCCTCTTAGTTAAGCTGCAAGACAATTAGTAACATCCTTGTCTTAGGTTTTCCACTCACACATGGAAAATCACGTGCCTTCATCAACAGCCTATGCAATGAGTCGGGTCACAAAAACTACGCTTTGAGGTCCCATTCAGGAAAAGGGGAACTCCTAATTACAGCATCTCTTTTTTGGCAGGGGATTCTGAGCTTAACATAGAGATCCTAAGAGCAGGATAATAAACAATCTTAATAAACAACCCAGCCAAATAATGGGAAGTGAGAGATTGCCTCCCACAATCTTGTCCCGGGTTCTGGCTCCAGTTTCCGAAACTTTCCACGTAGACTTTCCAGCGCGGGCGCACCTGCCCCTCGAGTCTGTGCCAGGCCAGTGAGCCTGGGGCAAGCAAGGAATGCCTTTCTGGTTGAGCGGCCGCCCTGGCGGGGTGGTCGGGAGATCGCAGGGAGGAGTCACGGGGCGTGAAACGAAAAGACTACATCTCCCAGGCCGCCACGCTTTCCAGCTGGAGTCCTAGGGCGCCGACTGCTCCCCAGTTTCCGTAGGGAAGCGCCGGGCCACCGCGGCTATTGTGCGTCGCGCTCGCCCTTCTCTTCCCGCTCGGGTGTCTATGGAGCAAGGCTACATTTCCTTGCCGCCTCGGCTTAACCCTTCCGTCGCCTAACAGGACAGCAGGCCGGCTCCCAGGGACCAGGAAGAAGTCTTGGGAGCCGGAGGACTCTGGTAACAAAACCCTAGGGTGCAAGGCACACAGTTGAAGGAGCCCGAGCGCTCGGGCTCGGTACCAGGGCTTGGCTGGGGCGGGGCAGAGGCGCTGGCTTTAAGAAGGGGGAGGGGACGGTGCAGTCAGGGTTGCCCGCGGAGTTCGGCAAAGGAAATCTGCTAGCTCCGGAGAGGAGAGCGAGGAGCGCGGAGAGGCGGCTCCCATCCCCAGCGCTCACCCCCGCCTACACCCTGGGCGGGCCGAAGTGTCACGTTTGCAATTGCTCTGGAAGGATCCGGCCGGTCTCCAGAGGCGAGCCGGGCTGCGGTTTCTGCTGCCCGTCTGGGGAAGCGATGCCTAGGGGGCATGCTGCTTGCTAGGCAGCACCCTGCTGGGATCCGTCTGCGTTAGTTAGCTCTCCCAGACACCTGAAGCAATCGCCGGGCCACCGGTTTCCGGTACAGACCAGCCAGCTCTCCCCAGGAATCTCATCAGAACAGGTACCTGTCCTCCAAAGGGAAGGCGTCTGCGAGCTTCCTAAGCAGGTCGCGCCCTCAGTCCATCCCATCTACTCTCCCTC
This sequence comes from Hipposideros armiger, assembly GCF_001890085.2. Taxonomy (NCBI): domain Eukaryota; kingdom Metazoa; phylum Chordata; class Mammalia; order Chiroptera; family Hipposideridae; genus Hipposideros; species Hipposideros armiger. Next base: position 2,205,070 of record NW_017731469.1, read on the forward strand.
CTGATTGATGCTCTTGTCTTTGTGTCTTTCCGTTCTCCTTCCAAACCCCACCATCAGAACCATGGGGCATCCCCCTCTGGAGTTCAGCGACTGCTACCTGGACAGCCCCAATTTCCGTGAGAGGCTCAAGTGTTATGAGCTGGAGCTGGAGAGGACCAACAAGTTCATCAAGGACGTGATCAAAGACGGCAACGCGCTTATCAGTGCAATGAAAAGTAAGTGGAAGGCTTCCATGAGGTGTTTCCCTAATCTGTGCCAGGGGGGAGGGAGTGTAGAACTTTGGGCCTTTCCCTTTAGTGGCCTTGACCTTGTAAGACAGGACCTGTAGCTGGGTCAGGGACCCTCTTTCTCTGCAGTGATCCTTACTTAGCACATTGTTTTCCAGAGTGATAATCTGCCTGTACTGTCAGATGTGTTTAGTGCCCATGTCTGCGGCAAGGGCACATCCAAGCTGACAGAGGAACCGCCCGAGCACCTCCTAAAGACTTGGGAATTAAGGCCAGCAGCTTGAGTAATGGTGTTGTCCCAGCCTCTGGTTGCTACAGATGATAAGTGTGGGGGCAGTAAATTGCTCCCCACGGCAAGTTATTTTCTAAGGAAAGCACCTTTGCCCCAGTGATGTTTTTCCCTTTAAGTTACTGAGCTATGGTTTAGGTTAAGGTCAGTCTAAGCTCAGCATTATTGGGGGCCTCACATGCCACTGAATTCTGCTTGAGGATGGAACAAGGCCCTGCTTGGTCCCTGGCACAAGGAGCCCAGCCCCCAGGGAGAAAATTGCAGGGCTAGAGTTGGGAGCCACAGGACAGAGGGAACCTCACCTAGCTTGGCTTTCCCAGTGGTCACAGCTGACAGCTGTGGGACTCTTCCCCCGCCTTCCCTACTGTGTGTGGAGTTTTTATTTCTGCTAGTTGGCAGAAGGCTTGGAGTGAGAGGAAGAATAATAAACATCCTCAACAAGAGTGCAGGCAAACCAACCCTGTGTGCCAAAGTATATACCCAGAAGAATGGACCATAGTAATTGGGTGGAGTGATCATTAAATTTTTTTTTCTTTTCTTGGCTTAAAGATGATTGTGAAAAATAAAGTCAGACTCACTGGCAAACAAGCCCCATATAACTTTGTTCTAAGTGGATTTATCCCTACAATACTGTCAGGGTCAAGTGTGGGGCCCTTCTTACGGCAGACACAGGAAACTGAGAGCCGGGAGAAAGGCTTGGGGGCAGCAGGGCAGTGGTAACTGCTACCGGCCGACACTGGCAGACCCTGATTTGCACCCTGGAGTCTGTGCTTTCCCGGCACATGCTGTCTGTCTACTTGGTCATAATATATAAATCATCTACGTTCCTGCCGGTCTTTTGATTGAATTTGATTACTTAATGGTTTGTCCTGTTGTGGCCTGAGCAAGAGTAAATTCTGGGCAGCACGTTCAAGATGGGGCATTCAAAATGCTCATCCTTAGGGACATATAGGCCAGGCTTGGGGGTGTGTCACCACTGACCGGAGTTCACTGAGAGGTTAAAAACTGGCCGTTGTGCTGCAGAAGTAGTTAGAAAGGTGAGGGTTCTGCACAAAGAAGAGGGGCATGTTTGGGTTTTCTTTTCATGTACTTATTACAGTAAACTGCTTGGTGCAGTGTCCACAGTCAAATGATGCCCCTCACAAGCTCTGGAAACTTAGTGCTTTTGTGAAGTCTATGGTAAGCTGAGAGTGTTTGTGCAAAATAATGACCAGCTAAGGCACATCAGAGAGATTAAGATTCGTAAGGAAAAACAAACAGTTCAATAAAACAGTGGAGGAAGGGCAAAAGTTTTGTAAGCTGGGGCAAGTTGTGGTTTGTATTCTTTCCTCCTCTTCTGAGACAGAACAATTATGCGGGCCCACAGACCTTTGCATATGGGCAAAAGATCCAAGAGGTATTTTGGCCCAGAGGGCTTCTTGATATTTATGGTGATTTTCTGTTTCTGAGTCTACACAGAAAGCCCAAAATAGGACAGGTAGGAAATAAGTCCCAGTGGCTAACCCATAATCCCATTTCTTTCCTTTAAGTTGCATGACTCTAAAGACACGATTAGCAAGAGGCAGAGGCGGGATGTGTCCCAGTGTCTTGACCACAGAAATGTTTATACTCCCACTCTGCTTCCTCACACTGTGCTAGCTGGGCGGCTTCTCGAGGGTAAGTGGGGTGGGAGGAAAAGAAAGTAGGCTCTTACTTTGTGTGGAGGAAGAAAGAAGAGAACACTGGGAATTGGTTTTCTGAGACCTGGGTTACAATCTGGGCGTCACCATTTTGGGATAAGATAGCACATATCACTCACTTCATCTGTCAAACGGGGGTAATGCTACCCACCTCACAGGGTTGTTGTGAGGCACAAATGAGTGAATGGATTATGAAAGTGCTTTGTAAATGGAGACAGCTAAACATTGTAAATTGTTGGTAATCCGTCTTCAGGTTAATAATATATGTGCAGGTGAATGTGTACTTGTCAGTAGGTTTCTGAAGGGAAATGCATAAGCAGACGGAGTTGGAAACAGATTTTCTGCTGTCATCTTGTTGGAAAATGTCGCTCCCTCCATTGGCATGTCTCAGCAGTTCGTTTTGTATTCATGTGTGTGGATTCATTTTGGCATTTGGAGTCTGGCAATAAAAATCAGGAAGAATGATTGACACCTCTTTGACTTATTAAATTGACCAGCGAATCAAATGGCTAGTGCTTCTAGGAACTAATGAAATGTGTATCGTGCTACAACCCCGCTGCAGTTTTTGTGACAGCTATAGCCTTGCTGGGACTTGATCCTTATATTTCTTCTGCTTGTGACCGATTTTGTACAGAGCTCTAGGTGAGGTGCTAGTCACAACTGTGTGTGCTACTTAATTTCTTACGTGTAGGTCCTGTTCGAATACTTAGGTTTACTTAGATCTGTGCTCAGAGGTAACTGATGTTATGAATGATCATCAGCACATCTCCCTTGGGGAAGGGGTTGATTCCCCCCATTAAATGTCATCCGTTTATAATTGTTGGGAGTACAAGAAGAAGATGATAACTTAAACTAACGGCAAATAAAGGCACCGGCACCCGGAAAGCTGAATGTACTGCCCATCTCTCTGCTTGTTCTTTGTTTTCAGGGTGGCAGTGTTGGTCCCTGGTGTGCTTGGACTATTTACTAAGCACTCAGACTAGGTATTGTTCAGTGCAAGCAGTGTGGCCCCTGCTTCCATCCCCACGTGATACACCTAGTGCGTGTTATATATGGTTCAATGAACACATGCCATTCATTCAGGAAATTCTTGTGCACATGCTACATTCAAGTCATCGGGTCCAGGGCTGTCACACATGTGACCGAATGAATCACAGATGGATCCTGCCCTCCAGGAGTTCTCAAACATGATCTAGGTTGGGATTGCCAGTGTCACATAAGGTAGTAGGTAAGGATCAGAGCTGTATGAGTGGGACAGATGGATACCACGGTGTGTGACGTTGGAGGGAGAGCTCATTTCCCAGTGGGGGGACAAGGAAAAGCTAAAGAAGAAGGGGCATTGGAATTGGGCAGAATTAATAACACTTACCACTTGTTTAGCTGTTCCCATGTGCCAGGCATTAAAACCTTGTAACAGCCTCAAGAGGTGAAGATTATTATTCTCATTTTGTAGATGAGAAAACTGCAGCTTAGAGGCTGTCAGTGACTTTCTCAACTAACAAGGGCATGAGTGAATTAGCACCCAGACCTAATTCTAAAGGCACTGCTTTTTTTTTTTACCCCATTGCACTGTTTTTAGGGCAGGACATTTATTGTAGTAGGAATGACAGAATGTAAAGGGATAGCAATAATTTAAGTCTTCTGGAATATGGGGTGCAGGAAGGGAGGTTTGGGAGATGAGGTTGGAATGGCAAGTTGAGGTCTTGACCACGTAGGACCTGTTAAATACTTCAGACTTTATATGCAGGGAGTATTAAAAACGTTTTTGGTGGGAGGGAGGCATAGTTTGAGCTGTTTTTTTTAGGAAGATTCATCTGAGAGTGCTATGTAAGGCATTAGCAATTCCACAGAAATGTTTGTGACTTTTCAGCAGTTAATTGATAGCTTTATATTTTCTTTGATGTAGCTCAGAGTCTGCAGACCTCTTTTGTAAAGGGCCATATTTTAGGCTTTGCGGGCCGTGCAGTCACTGTGGCAATTACTGAACTGCCATTGTGATGAGAAAGCAGCCATAGGTAATACATATATTAAATGAGAGTGGCTACATTCTGATGTAACTTTATTAACATTGAAATGTTAATTTCACATAATTTTCACATGTCACGAAATAGTATACTTCCTTTGAATTTTTTCAACTGTTTATATAAAAACCATTCTAAGCTCAACTAGGGGAGGGAGTCATACAAAAATAGGAGGCGGGCTGGGTTTGTCTCAGTGGTTGTAGTTTGCAGAGCTCTGATATAACTAGCTAACCTAAACAACCTAAATGGGTTTTTATTGGTAATGCAGAAATATAGCAATTGGGAGAACATAATGTCGTATTTCACATTTTCCATCACCTAGTTTTGGTGTGCTGTTAATTATGCATTCAGGGATAACAGGCTCAAATGCTATGAGAGGCCAAGGAGAAAAAATATGAAGCTGTTGGAAGTGGGATAATAGGGCTGGAGTGATTGGGGTAAAATCCAACAGCACCACCCCATTGAAAACGTCTTCACTTTCCTTTTTAAAACAAATACGCTAGCTAAACAAAATACATCCACAGTCTAAATTAAATCAGGTTGAAACTCCTGAGCTAGTGATCTAGCTCTATGAGTCTGTGAGTCTTGGACTCTCATGGGCTAGGAAAATTGAAGGTGACAGTCTCCACATAGACATGTCTCTGGGAAGTACACTGTCACTGTTTGCATATGACAGGTGGAATGATGGTATAATGGGAAAGTGCCCTAGACGTGACATCTAGGTACCTGGGTATGGTGCTAGTTCTGCTCCGGATGGGATCTGGGACATTGGAAAGTCATTTCACTGGGGCCCTAGATCTGCAGCTTTACAAAGGTGGGGGGCGTTAGGGGACCTGTAAGCTCACTTTCAGCTCTAATGTTCCATGACTTTTTTTTTTTGCATTGCATATTGTATTTTAATCATTTTGGAAAGGAATAAGTAACCCAATTACAGCTCCTTACTTTATGCCTACATAAATTTTCACCTTATTTTAGCGTACGTGACAGAATTTAATTAAACAAAAAATTTTTAAAAGCCTGTCAAGAACCAAGGATAACATACTTTATATGTGTTTGTTTGTATTGTATATACAGAGGGTGCCAAAAAAATGTATACACGTGTTAAGAAAGGAAAACTATTAAATTGGTAATAATATATACTGATAACAAAAGATGAATGCAAGCCACGTGTATACATTTTTTTGCACCCCCGGTATAAAACATGTATCAGAAAAAAATTATATCACTAAGCCTACACATACACACGCACAACTACACATACATAGGCAACCTTGGACTAATGAAAACTGTGTTAAGAGAATACAAAAGATGCATTCTAGACTAAAAATGTACATAAAGTTGATAAAGTAGAAATAATAGAATTGGTATAACTTTTATAACCTACCTTAAATTTTTACAAAAATGTCACTTTCTTACATTCTGTTCTTACTATTAAAATTTATTGGGGGTGATAATGGTCAACAAACTACATAGGTTTCAAGTGTTCAATTCTTTTTTTTTAAGATTTTATTGGGGGAATTGGAGGGGAACAGCGTTGGGGAATCAGGGAAGGAGAATAGACAGGTAGACAAATTGCTGTTTTGTTCTTCAGTCTAGTTGTGGAGGGCATCGCTTCACTGGCCCATGTTGGTATGAGCATTGTGCTCTTCCCAGGTGAGGCAATTGGTAGCCGGTCATTGGTCGGCCACTCACGGCGGCTCATGGCAGCTCTCGCTGGCTGCCAGCCACTCACGTAGCTCACGGCAGCCCACTGCAGCCCGGCTGCAGCCTTCGCCGTCGCTGGCGACTCACAGCAGCCCAGCTCCAGGTCAAGCTGTTGTTCATCATCTTAGCTGTAGAGGGCGCAGCGTCACTGGCCCTTAATGTGGGATCCGAACCGCGGCCCTGCTGCTCAGAGCTGGTGCTCCCAAGCGAGCTCTTAACCAACTGAGCCACTCTGCCAGCCCTCAAGTGTACAGTTCTATAATACATCATCTATATGTTACATTGTGTGTTCACCACCCAGAGTCAGTTCTTCCATCACCATATATTTGATCACCTTTACCCTCTTCTACCATTCCCCCTCCCACATTCTGTTCTTGTAAAGACAAGAGTTTTAGATGTTTACATTAAGGTAACATTTTGGAGTGCCAGTTCAGCTCTTGCTTTGATACCTAGGGCCCCTATCTGATAAGTAATTGCTTTTCTGGTAGAATGGGTTGATTCCGTCTTGGAGGCAAATTTGATGTTGAATATACTTAGTGGAGCCATCATTAGCTTGGCACATGGAGAACCTGGGTGCTAGTTCCAAGTCTGCTACTAGCTAGCTGTGTAACACTGAGTAAGTCCTTAGTTTCATCAGCCTGAGTTTTCCCATTTGTACAATCAGAGGTTTGGTCAGTGAGCTTCAGGGTTCATCCTAGAGTTATCATTCTGTTTTCTGGGCTGCCAGATGTCTTGCTGAGATAGTTAAGCAACCTAAACTGATTCTGTCATCAACTTTAGAGTCAGTTCATCTTTACTTTGGGAGAATGGGCAAAGGGAAAATCCAACTGAATATATCCAGCGTGAGTAGATGACTTGAATTGTGCTAGCTTATTTTATTACCTTCTCAGTAAATGCATTTCGACAGGTGTCAACCTGATGCCCTTCTGTTCTGTCCTAAATAATTCTATAGTGAGGGAGACCAAAGCTTTTAATCCCTTTGGGGTGGGTGTAGTGCCATGCTGTGCAGGGAGGAGGTGGTGAGGTAATATACATTCTCAGTCAGCAGACACCCTGTCATTATCCCAGTGATATTAATCAGTGCTTTGGAGCACGTGGTGTTACTCAGATCAATGTAATGAGTATGTCATATGGTACTGCTGTTAGTAGATGTGAAGCAGTGTCAAATGGAATTTGGTGGAGACGATACTGACATGTTCATTGAAGGTCCTCAGAAGACCACATTCCAAAGTAGCTGGACTGGGAGTCCTGTGGGGAATAGGGTGGAAAAGTGAACCAAACCAGACTTTCAGTGTGACCATTTCTAAGAAGCTGTTTTTGTTTTTTTTAAGGGATGGGGGTTGGTGTTAGGGTGGGGTAAGGAAGATTATGGCTTGACGTGCTTGTGAAGAAAAGTTTCTCAATCGACGTTAAGAGTGATGAAGGAAAATTATTTTTCAGCTTCATTTTTTATAGCCTCATTTTTTAAAGCATGGCCAAAAACTTTTGTTTAACCTGGCATCTGTTTCTCTAATCAGTTTCTTACTACAGAAATTTCCTAAAAGCCTGTGAGGATCGGGAAAGATACATATTTTTCCAGAGGAGTACCCTGAAAATCTTGAGCTGATTTTTTTTTCTAGTGGGATGGATGGCCTTCATGATGCTTTGTCGGGCTTGCATCAAGTGCTGAAGCCTTGCATAATGTAAAGGCAATTCGGTTTAATTCAGCAAGCACTTAATATGTGTCAGGCAGCATCCTGGAAATTGGGGATATAATGGTGAATAAGGCCACAATGGGCTCTGCCCTTTTGGAGCACACATTACACATCTGATTACCCATTTAAATAATTTAATTACAATTGTGAGAAGAGCTATGATAAAGAAGTGTAGGGTATTACATATATTCTATCACATGTTACAAAGTGAGGATTTGTGGGAAAAAAGGAGCTAGACCATGGGGATGCAACTATTCATAAGGAAAAAGAATAAACTGAGGAGGAAGAATTCCTGAGTCAGAGCTCCCTGTTTTACTACCTTGGTAGTTAATGGCTCCGGTAATGAGCAAGACACTTCAAGTGAATGGAGAGTTTCTCAGTAACAGACACGGTCTAGTATTTGACGTGGGATCTTTAGGGAAAACCTCAAGTACCTACTACATCCTTCTTTTATAAGTATATGAAAATGATTTTTGGATAGGTAATGCATGAAGATGGTACAAAATTCAAAAGGTAGAAAAGGGTAAACCTTTTTCTTCCTCCTATATCCAGTTCCCTAGTTCTCCACCTTAGAGGCAGCAATTGGCAACTGTTTCTTTATCCTTAAAAAGACTTGACCCCAGTACTTCTTTCAACTTCTGCTTCCTCAAGAGTGTGTTCCATTGTAGACAAATTCCCAGCCACACTGTGGCAAGATGTCTTTAAGATTTTAGTTGGAGGGAATGCTGGACTAAAGATCTCAGAAAATTACACTGGCAAAAATGGTCACAATCAACTTTTTCATAGCTCTGGAAATTAGCCAAAATGCTCACAACAATCTGCAGAGTGCTTATTGATGAAAACATGTTAAACCTCTTTAGCAGCAGGGTTTGTGACATTTTAATGTATCCTGCCTCCCATTCCCTCTCCAGAGCTTTGAGGTAGCCTTGAAAAACCAACAGCTTCATAAACACAGTAGTCGTGGAAACTAGCAGCCTTTTAGCATTTGAGGGGTAAAGACTGGGTTTGTAGCTCCTCAAAAACTCATATACTCAGAGCCTTATCACTATCTAACCTGCGTCAAAGTAACCTAGAAAAGCCCCATTCACAGGGTTCTCATTACTTCACCTGCTTTGGCATGAGCTCAGTGGGAAAAGTTCTATCCCCAGGGTGTTTAGCATCACAGTTTCCTGAGGCTGCAATATCAGTCAGGAGAAGCAAGAGCCTCGCCAGAAACATAAAAGGAAGAAAAGGGGAATGAGGTATTCACAGGGGCTTTGAAAATCTCTGACATATTCCTGGGGATCTAGAAGGCCATGTGCATACTCAGGGCTTTGCATGTGCCTAGAAAAGACCGAAGAGGGCCCCAGTTTCTCTCCTGTGGCTGAACTTAAGGCAGAGTTGTAAACTGCCTGGCTAAGTGTCGAAGGAATGTCCCAATATGCACAAGAGCCTTTCAGCAAAAGGTTGGAGACATTTAAGATCTTTGAACACTCACTAGTTGACCACTAAGCTAATCAAGCAGAGACTTCAGTGGCCACACACTACAGGAAATACAGACAGTACAGAATTAGTCTAAGAAAGATAGTAAACAAACAAACAAATAAACAAACTGCCGCAACAACAATGACAAAAACAACAATAGCAACAAAGCCTGGGGGTCAGAATCTGACTTCTAGAAGTACCAAATTGTCAAAAATGTCCAATTTTCGACAAAAACTGAGCACACATTCAAAGACAGACATGTATGGTTCATACACAGGTAAAAAGCTGTCAGTAGTAATTGTCCCTGATGAGGCCTACATGTTGGAATTTAGAGAAAAAATTTAAATTAGCTAATATAAATGGAAAGATCTAAAGGAAGCCAAGTCTGAAAATTTAAAGGAAAGCATGAGACACAATATAAGGATATAAAAATTATAAAGATGCAGCAGATATTTTGGAGTTGAAAGTAAAATAACTGATGTGAAAAATTCACTGGAGAGGCTCTACAACAGATTTGAGCCAGCAGAGAAGAGTACCATAGAGCATGAAGATAAGTCAACTGAGATCATCCAGTTTGAGCAAAAGAAAGAAAAAGTTAAGAAAAATGAATAGAGCCCCAGAAACTGTGGGGCACCATCAAATGTATTAACATATGCATAATGGGAGTCCCTAAAGGAGGCAAAAGAGAGAAAGGAGTAAAGAGACTATTTGAAGACATAATGACCAAAAATCTTCTGCAATTTGATGAACAGCACTATTCTCCAGATCCAGCAAGCTCAAAAAACTCCAAGTACGATAAACTTAAGGAGATCCATACCTAGATACATTGTAGCCAAACTGACAGAAACCAGAGACAGAAAGAATCTTGAAAGAAGAGTAAAACAACTCATCAGGTGAATGGGATCCTCAATAAGATTAAGAGCTGACTTATCAGAAACCATGGAGACCAGGAGGCAGTGGGCTGACATATTCAAAGTGCTGAAACTGAAAGAAAAAGGTGCCAACCAAGAATTCTATATTCGTCAAAAGTATCTTTCAAAAACAAGGAAGAAATTAAGATGTTCTCAGATAAGCAAAACAAAAACAGAATTTGTCACTAGCAGATCTACCCTACAAGACATACTAACGGGAGTCCTTCAGAATGAAATGAAAGAATGATAACTAAAACCTGCACAAAATATTACAGTAAATGTAACTACTAGATATAAAATATCTAGTAGATAGATATAAAAGACAGTGTAACTGTCTTTTTTAGTTACTCTTTTCTATCCGATTTAAATGACAAGTGCATAATGCAAAAGTTATAAAACTGTTGGTGAGCTTATGATACATAAAGATACAATATGTATGACAATATAGCACAAAGGAGCAGGGCAGGAAACAATTATATTGGAGCAGCATTTTTGCGTGTTTTCTAAATTAAGTGAAAATTAATCTGAACTAGATTGCTTTAAGATGGTAATTGTAATCCTGAGGTCAGCCACTAAGACAATAACTACAAATATATAGTCAAAGAAACAACAAAGGTATTAAAGTACTACATTAGGCAATATCTATCTATTTAACACAAAAGAAGGTTGTAATGGTGGAAAATAGAGAAAAGATATAAGACATATAGAAAACAAATGGCAAACATAAACCCTACCTTATAAGTAATTATATTAAATGTAAGTGGAATACACATTGCAATAGAAAGTCAGAGAATGGCAAAATGGATGAATTGATCAAAATTGGATAAATTGACTGAAATATATGTTGTTTTTAAGAGACACTTTATGGACTCAAAGACACATGAGTTGAAAGTAAAAGGATGGAAAAATATACCAAGCAAACAGTGAACAGAGAGTTAGGTATACTGATATAAGACAAAATAGATTTTAAGACAAAATTTTTATGACATACAAAGAAAAACATTTCAGTGGTAAAACAGTCAATATCTCAGGAAGGTATAAAAGGATAAACATACGCACCTACTAACAGAACCCCAAAATACATGAAGCGAAGTGGACAGAACTGAAGGGAGAAATAGATAGCCTAACAATAATATTAGGGGATTTCAATATTCCACTTTCAAAAATAGCTAGAATAGCTACACAGAGTTCAACAAGCAAGTAGAAGACTTGAACAACACTGTATACCAACTAGATCTTAACATCTGTAGAACATGTGACACCAACAGCAGAATGCACATTTTTCTCAAGTACAGATGGAATTATTGAGGGTGGACCCTCTGCTAGGCCAGAAAACATGCCTGAATATATTTCTTCATACAAAGAATGTTCCTAGCCACAGTGGAATGCAATTACAAATCAATAACAGAAGGATATTAGGCAGTTCACAAGTATGTGGAAATTAAATGTCACACTCCTAAGTAACCAGTGGGTCAAAGAAGAAATCACAAGGGCAATTAGAAAACACTTTGTAATGAATGAAAATGAAAACACAACATGCCAAAAATTATGGGATGCAGCAAAAGTAGTGCTTAGGGGAAAATTTATAACTTTAAATATCTGCATTAGAAAAAAAGAGCACAATTCAACAACCTAACATTTTATATTAAGAAACTAGAAAAAGAAGGCCAAACTAACCCTAAAGCAAGTAGAAGGAAAGAAATCATAAAGATTAGAGTGGAATTAATGAAGTAAAGAATAGGAAAACCACAGAGAAAATTTTCAGAAAATCGAAAGTTGGTTTTTAAAAAGGTGACATTGAGAAACCATCAGCTAGACTTAAAAGACAGAAGAGAGAAGACTCAAATTATTACAAGCAGGAATGAAGGAGGGCACACTGCTGCCAACATTACAAAAATAAAAGAAGAATAAAAGGGAATACTATGAATAACTTTATGCCAATATATTATAAATTTAGATGAAGTGGACAGATTTCTAGGAAGACACAAACTGGAAATTCAGAATAAATGGAAACTCTTTATAGACCTATAATAAGTAAAAGCATTGAATTTGTAATAAAACTACTACCCACAAAGAAAAACCCAGGGCTAGATGGCTTCAGTGGTGAATTCTTCCAGACTTTTAAAGAAAATTAATACCCATACTTAATAAATTCTCCCAAAAATTAGAAGAGAAGAGAACACTTCTTAACATTCTTTGAGGTTAGTAGTATTCTGACATCAAAACAAAAAACATCACAAGAAAACTATAGACCAAACTCTGTTGAGTATAGATGCAAAAATCCTCAAGAAAATACTAGCAAACCAAATCCAGCGACATACAAAAAGCATTATATGCCATAACCAGGTGGGATTTACTCCAGGAATGCAAAGTTAATTTAACATCTGAAAATCAATCAATGTGTAATGTAATGTACCAAATAATTAGGATAAGGGAAAACCCCATATTGTTATCACAATAGATGCAGCTATTTTAAAAAGCCCATGACCTTATTATGCCAAAAACACTAAACAAACTAGGTATATTAGGTTTGTGCTTGTGTAGGGCTGGGGAGAATTTCGAGATGTGTGACTGCTAATGGGTAAAGGATTTCTTTCGGGCGTTGTGAAAATTTTCTAAAATTAGATTGTGATGATAGTTGCACAGCTGTGTGCGTATGCTAGAAACCACTTGATTGTACACTGGAATGAGTGAATTTTATGGTATCTGACTTACATCTGAAAGCCATTTTTTTTAAAGCTCGTGCTTGGAGAAACAGAGGTGCTTGGCTTATATACCTGTGTCTTCCTTTGACGCTTCCTTATAGGACAACAGACCTGGAAGTTTGTTTAGAAACTTTCACATCCACTCTGTTGGGTTTATATACAGGGAAAAGTCAGCGAAGAGAGACAAGGGAGTCCTCCAGGGACCTAGAGCTAGAGTCGAGTTTGGGACCGGAGTCAGATTTCCTGTGTCCCATCGCAGGGCTCTTTGCACTGTGCTCTAAAGCGACTATCTTGCACTGAAACTGCCTGCATGTTCTTTATGGGGCTGGGGGTGCTTTTGTTTGAAATGACCCAGTTGGCAGCAAAGAACTATTTCCTTTCAGTCCCTCCCCTGCACCATCATGGCAGGGAGCTGGCGGCTTCCCCATTGAGCAGTCTAGCCCGATTTCATCAGGGTCTGCTGGTGTGACACCTGTCCTCTTTGTTTGCTGCCCCAGGAACCTACACCAGCTGGTTGGTCAGCTCCAGAGGCCTCCCCTCTTCTCTGCTCATCTGTTGACTTCTTGCGGCAAATGCAGCTGCTTTCCGTGTGGCGGATAGTGTATATGGGGAAATGTGTGGCATTACGAAAGGGTGACACAGTTTGCGCCTCACCGTATTATTTTTCTTCCAGAGCAGCGAGGAATTTCTCACAAGTGGCAAGCAGTAGGCCTGGCACTCTAGTACTGTATTAGGAACTTCAAGGCACTTCTTTGCAAAAGGTTTTCATTAAGAACTTCCCAGAAGCAGGAGGGCCACATTTCAGCTTCCAGCTCTTTCCAGAGCCAGGCTGTCGTGGAAAAGCCTTTCCCTGTGATTGGAAAAATATGTATTATGTATGTGGCGGTTGACAGCTGGAGACTAATCCTGAATTCATCCATCCTGAATTTATTAGGTGGGGGGAGGAGGATGGGGGAACAAGCCATCGAGGTGTTTTATGGCTGTCCTTACAACTCTGCTTTAGAGCAGAAAAAAAACACTGGAAAGAGAGCTATAAAGAGAATGTCCCTGCCACCACCATCGCCATGCTGAATGGCTCTTGCTGTTAACATGGGAATTATTGACATCTGTCCATAGTTGCTGCATCTGGAGAGACCTGTCTTCTAGCATCCGCACCCCGTGTTTCAGGGTTTATGGAGATGATTCTTCCGCTCAGGGACTGTGTGGCTTGTTAGCATTTTGTTTGCTTTTCCTTTGTGAGAAGCAGATGCTCTTTAACTATTCCCTTTCTTTTTGACTAATGGGCAGTGTCTTGCTGGAAACCGGACTCATCGAGTTCTGACGGCCCTTAAGAGAGCCTTCCATTTAACTCTTTCCTGTTTCAGATGAGAAAACAAACGGAAGAGGGGATTTCGCTTGTCCAAGGTCACAGAACCACTTAATCACAGTCCATCCTGGGCTCTCTGCAATGTCACTGTGCCTCACGAAAACAGTCTCTACCCTTCACCAGCCGCTTTTTGCTGAGCCTGTGACTTTCAGAACCCCTTTCAGTTTGTGGAAGAAAAGAACTGTTTTCTCCTCACTGCTGCTGGCCAAGAATGCACCTCCAGTGTTGGCCTGACGGCAGCCAAGCGTTTCACAGACCTGCTGGAATGGAGTAGGGGAAGGCTCAGGGAGTCTGAAGTTACTGCTGTACTTTTCCTGGTTGGCGCTTGCCCAGTAGGAGCTGATGAAATAGAAGATCAATAGACAGCCCTTCCATAACAGACCCTCCCCACTCAGATATATGGAATTTAGAGAATCCAGTTATGAATGAGGAAGAAGCAACTTCTAGAATACTCTGCGTTGGGTTTAGGTGCAGTGATGTTTGTGCCAGGTACCAGCAAGGCTGGAATCTCTGAATGTGACATCATGCAGGCTGATGGCCTGATGTGGATATACTTATAGATATGGGTATAAGCTAACATGTGCAAAGCACTTTGTACTGTACAAGGCACTTTCACATATATTGTGTGACTTAATCTGGGAAGGAAGTGCTATTTTCTCCATGTTATACATGAGGAAACTAAGGCTTAGTGAGCTGAAGTACCTTCCAACTGCTCGCCAGTAGTAGAGCTAAGACAGATTTTTTCTGAGTGTTCTTTGCTTGTTCCTCCATGCTTTTATTCCCTTTAATGATGAAAAAAAATATAAATGCTGTACAGAGAGACCGGTAGCTCAGAATGCAGAGGTATGAAGGAGAGATATGGGGACTTCTGTAGACATGGAAGCAGCCACGAGTACGCATGCCCACAGGAAGTGGCCATTGGGAGAGGTCTGAAAGCTGGAGGACAGCAGTAGAGAAGTGGGTAGCTGACAGGTCTGCTAGGCCAGAGCTTGTGGTAGAGTTTTTTGTGTCAGCAACCAAACTGTGTGCTGTTGTGGGAAGGCTGCTGCAGAAAAGACAGTCCAGACCGAGGCAGAGGGCTTCTCTTTTACATTAAAAAAATTTTTAAAGCAACTTTATTAAGATATAATTTACGTACCGTAAAACTCACCCATTTAAATCTCCATTTTCATGACTTAGTAAATCTAGCGAGTTATGCGACCATCACCACAATCCAGTTTTAGACCGCTTTGATCACCTCAGAGAGGTCTTTTGTGCCTGTTTACATTCCAGTTCATTCCCACCCTATTCGAGCCCCAGGCAGCTATTAATCTGCTTCCTGTCTCTAGAGATTTGTCTGTTCTCGACATTTAATATAAATGGAATCATATGAGGTGTGGTCTTTTGTGACTGGCTTCTTTCACTTAATATAATGTTTTTGAGGTTCATTCATGTTGTAGGATTATCAGTATTTCGGTTCCTTAAAAAACAAAACAGCCAGTTATTTTACCAGCAAAATGGGTTTATTCAGGAAAAGCAGGGGAATTGCAATCAGGGACAAGCAAACTGGTGAATCACAGGCAAGTCCAAAGGACAGGAGAGGGGCTTGTTTTTATAGGGGAAAAAGAGGAAGTTGGGCGAAGCTGTTTCAAAGAGTTCAGAGTGATAATGGCTTTTCATTGGCTGAGTGTAGCAGTTTCTCATTGGCTGGGCTATAATAGGAGCCCAAACCTGAAAGCCACCCAGCTAAAGAGGTTCAGGTGATGATTGAGGTATTTTGCTGGGCAAGGAGAAATTCTTCCTTCCTGTTGTTGTGGTAAGTCTTCCTGTTTGGGGTCTGGGTGGTGGTGCATGAAAGCTCCCCATTTAGGGCTTCCTGACTTCATTTTATTGTAAATGAGGTTTCCTTTACTTATTATCAGCACTTTTTATTGCTGAACCTGGTCCTCAGCATCTCTGTTTTCAGGCTGTCCCATTTGCTGGTGGAAAGAAAGCATTAAGAAAACCTGGGTTCACTTTGGAGCAGCAGATTCAGGGTAATTTTTTATTCTTGTTATCAAACCCGAGGCAGAGGTCTTTAAAGGAGGTTACAAACATGGGAAACTTCATATTGGTGATGGGGGCAGGGTAGTCCTGGGCCTTTTTCCTGACCTCTTTAGGATGGAAAATAAACCTAAACGTTGTAAATTAGTTAACGAGGAGGTAAAATAGTGGCGTATTTTAGTTGGGCATTTGGCTTTCTATTCTAGAAGTTTCATAGGTGATGCAGACATTATTCAGCCCAAGTTATCTGAACCTTGAGTTTTGGGGCTAAAACACATCTTATTTGAAACCAGTTTCATCCTTAGGTGGAGTTGTGTGTTTGCACTGATACCATGCATAATAATGCTTCAGAAAAACCAGGCAGGTATGCCATCTTTCTTAGTATTTTTCAGTTCACCAAACAGTTTGATCTGTGATTTGATTTGATCTTTCCAACAACCCTAGAAGCTTATCAGGCAGGGTGTTGTTAGTGTCCCTCTTATACCCGTGAAGAAACCAAGGACAGATAATGGTCTCCCAGTTTTACGGACCAGGAAATTGAAATGCAGAGAAGTTAAGTGATTTGCTCAGAGTTGCTCAGCCAGTGTGGAGAAAATTGGTATCGAAAGCCAGACCTTCTGGCTCCTAAGAGCTACAGATTTTCTGCTGTAGTCTGTCTGACATGTTCTCTGTAGAAGGGGGTCAGTGATTATACCCTGCAGGGTGGGTATAGGAAGCCTGTGTTGTCCCTTGTATGGTCCCTTTCCTCTATGGTCCCTTGCCATGTTGGTTACCTGGTTATTCCTGGTGTGCGTCCCAGCTCTGGCTGGCTTTGTACTCTGCTCTCTCCTGCTCCTTGAGCCTGCCCTCCCAACACCATGCCCTTACGTAGCTCACTCTCTGTAAAAGCCTATCATTCATTTTCCTCAGTGTTGTCCTTTGACAGCTGCCATCTCCTCCCTCCAGGACCCGAGGAAGCCCTCTCAGAGACCTTGCCTTACTATGCTTTGTTTTTATGCCTAGCCACCTGTGCCTGCTCTGATGACTCACTTGCCATCCTCCAAATTGTGATTAAAAGTCTTTTGGACCCTCTCATGCCGCATGTCACGTAGCCTCCAGGGAAAGGGGCTTATCAGTACAGGTGCCATGGCGATATTCAGGACCAATCTTTCTGCCTCTCTCTTACCCCTGTGCTTTTAATCAGCCTCTGCTCCCCTGGCAAGACGGGGATAATTGGCATGTTTCTTGGGCAGATCTTATTATCCATCTCTCCCTGGCAGCAGGCCATGTTGCCCTAGCCCATGTTGTTTTGTCAAGTCGAACAAGTCCAGCAGGCTCTGGCTGATGGAGCATTGAAGCGGCCACTGGGCAAGGAGGCACTTGCTTGGCAAGTCTTCTCTCCAGGGAGAGCTCTTTTTTTTCAGCAGTGGTCTCACCCTCAAGGAGTTCGTGGCCCTTTTTAGGACTGGCCCTACAAGAGCTTCTGGGTGTTCTGATGGCTGCTGGCCAATTGTGGCTTCGAAGTTTCTTAGGGAATACTCTCTGAGTGTCTCCAATCAGGCAGCAGTTAATAACATGCTGTTTAATTACAAACGTGTCATGCCGTTGGCTCACTAGAGAACGTAGCTCTCTATTGGTCCGGCAAAGATTTTTATATTCTAATGGTGACAAGTAGACGTAAGTAGAATGGATACTCAGAGGTGTGGTTTAATCTGAAGTATTTTGTAGCTCCTAATTTTGAGAATAACTGATAGAGGGAAACTTTCTAGCTTTGAACTTGTGCTCTTTGCT
Organism: Hipposideros armiger; assembly: GCF_001890085.2. Classification (NCBI taxonomy): domain Eukaryota; kingdom Metazoa; phylum Chordata; class Mammalia; order Chiroptera; family Hipposideridae; genus Hipposideros; species Hipposideros armiger. The sequence continues at coordinate 2,222,922 of NW_017731469.1, forward strand.
CCTTCTCAGGAGTCCTGGGCACAAGGAAGAGGGGAGAAGGAAGAATAAGCTGATTTGTCAAAGGTGCCTCCTTGCTCCACTTGCACTAAAGCAGGGGTCAGATGGTGCATGGAACAAATCCTGCCCAGCACCTGTTTTCACCAATAACACCTGGTTTTGTAAATAACATTTTATCACCACGTAGCAGGCCCATTTGTTGATGTGCTGTCACTGGCTGCTATTGTGCTAAAACGGCAGAGTTGAGTAACTTTGACAGAACAGCCCTCGAGGGATAAGCTGCACAACATTAATTGGCTGTGGTTGGGTAGGACAAGCCACTGAGTTAGTTCCTTGAGTGTTCCTTGGACCCTCTTGTCTCTGCCCAGCTTCAGCTGGCTTTGTGTAGAGAGGTATGCAAGGAAGTGGTTTTGGAAATACCCTTCTTCCTTGTGCAGAATGAAGACTTTGAATCCTCATGGTGCCACTAAGTGTCTTCCTGTTTGAATGGACAAAGTCTCCATCATCGGTGCTGCACCCCAAGTGCCTAGCCCAGGACCTGACAGTCTCAGCTCTGGTCTCAAGAAGCTGTCGTCAGGGCATTCTTCTTTCCCCGGGTGCCAATCAGAAAGTTGTTATTTCTGTAGTGCAGAGTTCGCCCTTTTTTATTGTCTTTATGTGGTCACGAACCTGGTTCCTCTTTCCTGTTGTAGACAGTCATTGGGATATTTTACAAAGCCCCTGATAGTGTGTATTCATTTGTTGGTTTTGAATTGCGGATTGGTAGATTGAGCTCTAAGGTGTATGGTACAACTCAGTAGCACATCAGCCATCCAGGGCTCTGCTGGAAGGGGAACCCATGGTTGCTGATCCATTATTTGTCACACGATAATGGGCACCTTTTTTTCTTGACAGATTTGGGAAATTAAAGGGGCCAGACAGCAGTTCCCTTTATAGTTAACAATGATGTAATATACCAAGTAGTGAAGAGGATGGGGTAGAAACCACAAAGTCACAACAGGGCATGTTGCCCAGTCAGGCTTTCTTTAACTTGTCAGATAGTATTTCACTGAGGTCTAAAGAAATGAAATGTTACGACGAACAGGAGTGCCTCTCAGCTTCCCTGGTTCTTACTTATTCCTTGTGATGGATTGGTGCGATTTTGGTATTTTGATAGGATTATTTTGGTATGATTTGATAGGAATTTTAAAAGCGTGGCTGTTGCTCAATGCAATTTCATGTTATTTGCTGTGTCTTTACTAAAATGGAGCAATCTGGTCTCTAAGACCCAGTTTTAGAGAATAACCACAGGTTCCCCTATGTAAGTCGGGCAAAGAGAATCAGAATTATGGTGTTAGAAGGGGCATTATGGTGTTAGAGAGGCAGCTGCTCTGTTTTTTAGCCGCCCAAATCAGCCAAGATAGAGGAGAGTGAGAAAAGGAATGGAATTAGTCTGTCGCCCTGAGGCTGCTTTCTATCATTAGCTTCCGGCCTTTTGGGAGTACTAGAAACTAGTCTGTTAGAGAAAATACAACATTTGGACCCCAGGGCTTTAATTAAGCTTTCTTTTTTTTTTTCCGTCTCACCTAAAGGACTAAAGTTGTTAAAAATATAGTGTTGGTGGAAGTTAAGTTTCTGAGCTGGGGTTTCAGTGTATTCTCTATCCAGGAAATCGTGCTCGCCAGCAAGGAGTGACATGGCGGGGCTTAGCACAGTGGCATGATGTTGGCGGCACACAGACCTGGCTTCTAATTCCACATCTGCCACTGACTGGTCGGGTGGCATTTTGCAAGCCACCAGTCTCTAATAGTCTGCTTCCTCAACTGTAAATGGAGACACTAATACCAACCTTGATCATTGAGTGTATTAATGCTATTTACAAGTTCCATGCTCGTAATACAGGTTAGTCTCTGTTGTCTAAGTATACTTTTTAAAAACACTTATGGCAATGCTTGTGCCATAAATAAAGTTAGAATGTAGCAATCAACAATTTGGTTGGTGCTTGGATTGGACCGTTCCTTGAGAATTCAAGAATACATTTTACAATGAGAAGAGCAAAGGAATGTGAGTCAGAATTGCTTTGTGTCCTATAGCCTTGCAGGCACTCCAAAGACAGTAAACTAGGGACTGATGAGAAAGCCTCTGGGATACCATATAAAAAAGCACCTTCACTCACAGAGAGGGTCTCAGTGTGCCTGGCCTTCGTCTCCTTTTCTGTCACAACCATTTGAGAAAGATTAGCCTTGCTATCTGCAGTGCACTTAAACGTGATGTTATATCTTCACTAGGGATCTACTGGCTCTGAGAACAGAATGCTCGTTAGATTTGGTCTAAGTGCCTAACAGAGTGCCAGGCCCCCAGTATTCCTAAGTATTGTATTTGAATGAGTAATGAGATCCTATTGTACAGCAGATAAATTGAGACAGAACAGTTAAGTGGTTCATCCAGGGATTAACAGAGAGAGACTGTGGCCTTATCCATAATGGGAGCCTTGGTTTCTTGACACAGATCCTTTCCTTTGCAGCCGTCTTCCTCCTGCATATAGTTCCATCTAATATAGAGAGACTTCCTTCCACCCTTACTTCCTAAATTAGGAGAGTAGGCTAAAAACGGAAGCCACGTGGCAATTCAAAGCACAGTGTTTGATCTACGATTTCATAGTTGTTGAAATTGCAACAAATAGGGAGGACCCTTTTTTGTCTGTTTCATCAGAGCAGAGGTTGAGCAGAGGGGCCTGGGTAGGGATGTGGGGAAGGATGGGTGGTCGTGGCGTGGAGTTTATAGACAGATGGCATAGGCTTGGAAGAAAACAAACAGAGCTGTGCGAGTGTGGGTGTAGAGGGCATGTCTCCTACAGCCCGAATCCTAGAATCTGCCCACATTCCCCAGGGACTTGGCATTGACTAAGTGGGTTATTCTGGTAGACAAAGCCACAGGGCAGGGCTAAGGCACATTCATGGAGCTGTGTGTAGAAATCCTGGCCCTGAGTATACAGCTATCCTCTGTCTCTAGAAAGCTGGCCCCTTTTTGAACTTCTCACTATGCCCAGTTGTTACAGAAGTAATTTAGAAACCCCAGAAGAAGTGTATAAACAGGGACTTTTATACACTGGGCCTAAACAAGTTGGAGAGGACTCATTTCACATAGATGGCAGGCTGTTTGGCTTGTTTGTCTTTCCTCTCCCTTTGCTTCCTGTCTGGCTTTGCGTCACCGCAGCAGCTCTTTATGGCTGTAGGGAGGCTTGGCCAAGGTGGGAATGGGACCCAGGAAATCTGGACTACCTTCCGATGCCTCTGGAACTTGTGTAAACAAAGACGTGCTTTAAAAGATTGATACTGGACACTAAAACAAACACTTCCACATGAAAAGCCAGCCTTTCTTGCTGACTAGTTGCTTTCTTCCCCTTTCAGGTCCCAAGTGCACAGCCCATATGGGCCGTGTAGCTTTCGTGATCTCCTCGGTTTCTCACATCACCTTCTTCTCAACCCTCCCTATGGGGTCAGAAAGAGATATGTTGAATAGAGTCTGAGAAAGAATTTTAAAATTATTTTAATTGTGGTAAAACATAACAAACAATTTACCACTGCAGCTATTTTGAAGTGTGCAGTTCAGTGGTTTTAAATGCATTCACATCCATCCATCTCCTGAACTCTCTTCATCTTGCAAAACGAAACCTCTGTCCCCATTAAACACTAACTCCCCATTTCCTCCTCCCCCAGCCCCTGGCAATCACCACTCTGCTTTCCGTCTCTATGAATTTGACATTTCTGGGGACCTCATATAATGGACTCGTACAGTGTTTGTCTTTTGTGACTGGCTTCTTTCACTCAGTGTAATGTCCTCACGGTTCATCCATATTGTGGCGTGTCAGAATTTTCGTCCTTTTTGAGGCTGAATTGTGTGCATATACCACATTTTGTTTATCCATTTACCAATCTATGAACACTTGGGTCGCTTCCAACTTTTTAAAACAAAATAAATAATTCATTATTGAGGTATAACTCACATATAACATTATACTAGTTGCATGTGTACATCAGAATGATTCACTATTTGTAGACGTTGTGAAACAATCACCATAATAAATCTAGATACCATCTGTCACCATACATAGTTACAACATTTTTTTCTGTTTTTCTCGTGATGAGGACTTTTAAGATTTACTCCTAGCAACTTTCAGATCTGCAATACAGTATTATTAACTGTAGTCACCATGCTGTATATTATATTCCTATTACTTACTTATTTTATAACTGGAAGTTTGTACCTTTTGACCCTCTTCACCCATTTTGTTCGCTCTTATCCCCGCCCCTCTGGCAACTACCAATCTGTTCTCTGTATCTAAGAGCTTGGTTTGTTTGTTTGTTATTTTTTTAGTATATTCCACATATAAGTGAGATCATATGGTATTTGTCTTTCTCTGTCTGACTAATTTCACTTAGCATAATACCCTCTAGGTCCATCCATGTTGTCACAAATGGCAAGATTTCATTCAGCAATAAGCTGACTAATATCCCATTTTGTGTGTGTGTGTGTGTGTGTGTGTGAGTGTGTGTGTGTGTACCACCTCTTCTTTATCCATTCTTCTATCCATGGACACTTAGGTTGTTTCCATATCGTGGCTATTGTAAATAATGCTGCAATGAATATGAAGGCGCACCTACCTTTTCAAATGAGTGTTTTCGTGTTCTTTGGATAAATACCTAATAAATAGCCAGAAGTAGAATTACTGGATCATATGATATTTCTATTTTATTAACAATTTTGAGGAACCTCCATACTGTTTTCCATAGTGGCTGCAGCAATTTGCAATCCCACCAACAGTGCACGAGGGGTCCCTTTTCTCCACATCCTTACTAACACTTGTTATTTCTTGTCTGTTAAATACTTGCCATTCTAACAGGTGTGAAGAGGTATCTCATTGTGGTTTTGATTTGCATTTCCTTGATGATTAGTGATATTGAGCATCTTTTCATGTACCTGTTGGCCATTAGCATGTCTTCTTTGGCAAAAAGACTATTCAAATTCTCTCCCCATTTTTAAACACATTTTTTTTTTGCTATCGAGTTGTATAATTTCTTTATATATTTTGGGTATTAACCCCTTATCAGATGTGTGATTTGCAACTATTTTTTCCTGTTTAGTAGGTTGCCTTTTCATTTTGTTGATGATTTCCTTTGCTGTGCAGAAGACTTAGTTTGATGTGGTCCAATTTGTCTATTTTTGCTTTTGTTGCCTTTGTTTTCAGAGTGAGATCCAAAAAAACCATCACCAAAACCCATGTCAAGCAGCTTACTAAGCCTATGTTGTGTTCTGGAAGTTTTATGGTTTCACGTCTTACATTCAAGTATTTAATCCATTTTGAGTTCATTTTTGTGTGTGGTGTAAGAGAGTGGTCCAGTTTCATTCTTTACATGTGGCTGTCCAGTTCTTTCAACACCGTTTATTGAATAGACTATCTTTACCCCAATGTATATTCTTGCTTCCTTTGTCATAGATTAAATGACCATATAGGCATGGATTTATTTTTGCGCTCTATTCTGTTCCATTGATCTATGGTCCTGTTTTTATGCCAGTACCATGCTGTTTGGATTACTATGGTCTTGTAGTATAATTTGAAATCTGGAAGTGTGGTATCTCCAGCTTTGTTCTTCTTTCTCAGTATTGCCATGGCTATTCGGGATCTTTATTTATTTATTTATTTATTTTTAATTGGGGAATTGGGGGATGGGAACAGTGCTGGAGAATTGGGGGAGGGGAACAGACAAGTTGCTGTCGTTTTTTGTTCTTCAGTCTAGTTGTGGAGGACGTTGCTTCACTGGCCCAAGTTGGCACCATCATTGCGCTCTTCCCGGCTGAGGCAGATCAGTCGCCGGCTTCTGGATGGCCGCTCACGGCGGCTTGAAGGCCGCTCACGCTGGCTGCTGGCTACACACTGCCCATGGCAACCCACTGCCACAGGGGCTGCAGCCTACGCCGTCGCCGGCGACTCACAGCAGCCCAGCTCCAGGTTGAGCTGTTGTTCAGCACCTTAGCTGTAGAGGGCAGTGTCACTGGCCCTCATATGTGGGATCCGAACCGGGCCCTCTGGCGTCCCGAACCGGGGCCCTCTGGCGTCCCAAGCCAGTTCTTAAACATCGCGCCACTCGGCCGGCCCATATTCGGGATCTTTTGTGGTTCCATATAAATTTTACAATTATTTGTTCTAGTTCTGTGAAAAATGCCAGTGGAATTTTAATAGCATTGAATATGTATGTTGCTTTGGTAGTATGGACATTTTAACAATATTATTTATTTTAATTCATGAAAATGGAATATCTTTCCATTTATGTGTGTTCTTCAGTTTATTTCATCAATGTTTTATAGTTTTCGGTGAACAGGTGTTTTACCTCCTTGGTTAAATTTATTCCTAGGTATTTTTTTTATTTAGATACAATTGTAAATGGGATTGTTTTCTTAATTTCTTTATGATAGTTCTTTTTTAATGTATAGAAGCACAACAGATTTTTGTATATTGATTCTATATCCTGAAACTTGACTGAATTCATTTATTAGTTCTAACAGTTTTTGGTAGAGTCTTTAGGGCTTCCCCCCCCACCCCCCGAGTTTAAAGCTTGTGCTATTTTCTTTTTAAAAAAATTAGTTTTAGGTGTACAAAGCAATGTAATAGACATTTACACCTGTCACAAAGTGATAACCCCACCCCCATCTACTACCCCTCTCACATCACATATAGCTGTTACAATACCATTGACTATGTTTGCTATGCTGTACTTTACATCCTGTACCTATATATACGAGGTCTGACAATTAAGTTCGTGAACTTTTTGTAACGATTTTACTAACCTTTTTTGATATCAGAGGGATTATTCATTATGAATTTGTACCAACTGGACAAACAGTTCACCAAGTTTACTATTTGGAAGTGCTGAAAAGGCTGTATGAAAAAGTTAGATGAGCTGAACTTTTCGCTGACAAATCATGGTTTTTGTGTCACAACAATACACCAGCTCACACGGTACAGTCTGTGAGGGAGTTTTTAGCCAGTAAACAAATAACGGTATTGGAACACCCTCCCTGCTCACCTGATCTGGCCCCCAATGACTTCTTTCTTTACCCAAAGATAAAGGAAATATTGAAATATTTTGATGACATTCAGGACATTAAGGGTAATGTGATGATAGCTCTGATGGCCATTCCAGAAAAAGAGTTCCAAAATTGCTTTGAAGGATGAACTAGGCACTGGTGTGAGTACATGGCTTCCCAAGGGAAGTACTTCGAAGGTGACAGTAGTGATATTCAGCAATGAGGTATATAGCACTTTTTCTAGGATTAATTATCCTACCTCATAGTTGACATTCAATATTAAATCATGTTATCAGCAAATAGTGACAGTTTTACTTCTTCCTTTCCAGTTTGAATGTCTTTTATGTCTTTGTCTGATTGCTGTGGCTAGGACTTTTAATACTATCTTGAATCCGCATCTTTGTCCTGTTTCTGATCTTAGAGGAAAAGCTTTTAGCTTTTCACTGGGTAAATATGATGTTAACTGTGGGTTTGTCAAATATGGCCTTTATTATGTTGAGGTACGTTCCTTCTAATACCCACCTTTGTTGAGTGTTTTGATCATAAATGGATATTGAATTTTGTCAAATGCGTTTTCTGTATCGATTGAGATGATCATATGATTTTTGTCCTTCATTTTATTAATATGTTGTATTACATTGGTTGACTTGCAGATATTGAACCATCCTTGTATCCCTGAAATAAATCCCAGTTGATCATGGTGTATGCTCCTTTTAATGTATTGTTGCATATGGTTTGCTAATATTTTGTTGAGGATTTGTTTTTTTAGCTGAGCCATCCTGCCACCTGTTGGCAGCTCAGCAGCAGCTCAGCTCGGGCCAGGCATCGAACCAGCGACCCTGTTGCTCAGAGCTCACATCCTTGAGCGAGCTCTTAACCAACTGAGCCACTTGGCCGGCCCCGTTGAGGATTTTTTCATTGATATTCATCAGTGATATTGGCCTGAAAATTTCCTTCTTTTTTTAATCTGGCCAAATAAAATGAGTTTGGAAGTGTTTCCTCCTCTTCAATTTTTTGGAAGAGTTTGAGGACTGGTATTAATTCTTCTTTGACTGTTTTGTAGAACTCACCAGTGAAGATGTCTGGTCCTAGACTTTCGTTTGTTGGGAGTTTTTTGATTAGTGATTCAGTGTCCTTACTAGTAACCTGTCTGTGCAGTTTTTCCATTTCTTCATGATTGCATCTTGGAAGATTGTGTGTTTCTAGGAATTTATCCATTTTTTTAGGTCGTCCTATTTGTTGGTGTATAATTGTTCATAGTAGTCTCTTGTGATACTTTGTATTTCTGTGGTATCAGTTGTAATGTCTCCTTTCATTTCTGATTTCATTTATTTGAACCCTGTTCTCTCTTTTTTTCTTGGTGAGTCTAGCTAAAGGTTTGTCAGTTTTGTTTATCTTTTCAAAAAAATATCTTGGTTTCATCTTTTCAGTCTGAATTTTATGTATTTCTGTTCTGATCTTTGTTACTTCCTTCCTTCTACTAACTTTGGACTTCGTTTGATCTTCTTTTTTTAGTTCTTTCAGCTGTAAAGGTAGACTGTTTATTTGAAATTTTTCTTGTTTCTTGAGGTAGGCATGTATCACTATGAACTTCCTTTTTAGGCAGCTCCCATGTTACAGATGGAGATACTGTTGCTTAAGATAGGATCACTGCAATCTAGTCATAGAAGTGATAGAGCACTGAATTTATATTTTGTCTTTTGACTCTAAAGCTTTTGTGTTTTTTGCACATATTCCAATATGATCATTATACTTTGCATTTTAGAACAGTTCTAGAAAGGAGGTAGGACATTTATGCATCATTACCCCCATTTTACCATCTGGAGAAACTGAGCTGAAAGATGCCAAGTGACTTTCCCAAGGGTCACATAATAGCCAGAACTCAGGTCTATTGATGTCTTGACAATTAATTATTTTTAAAACATTTATTTTGAAGTACTTTCAAACCTACAGGGAAGTTTCAAAAATAGTACAAAGGACTTCCGTATATTCTTCTGTCACATTCATTGATTGTTAATATTTTGCTACATTAGCCTTAGTCTGTCCTTGAATATTTACATATTATTGGCTTTTTCTGGACGATGTGAGAGTAAGTTGTGCACATCATGAACCTTTCCCTTGAATCCTTCAGTGTGTATTTCCCGAAAACAAGGATGTTTACTACATACCCCATAGATTACCTATTAAAATCAGGACATTTAACACTGATATAATACTATTATTTAATCTAAAGTCCATGTTCAGATTTCTCTAATTGTCCTAATAATGTCCTTAACAGATACTTGTTTTCAGATCCAGGCACCGGTCTGGGATTATGAATTGTATTATTGTATCAATACTCTTTATATAATATCCTGTTGCTTCCCTTAGCTCACTATGTCCTGAAAGTTTAGGAAAAATCTCTTGGATGAAATATGTATATAAAATGAATTAAAAGACAAAAATGGGAATGGGGACACGCTTTTCTTTGTACTGAGCTGAGGTTAATTGCACCTTCTGTGAAACCTCACCTACCCCCTAGACCTGATGAAGTCTGTCTAGAGATCACTTATTCTGCAGCAGCTTCTGCTTCCCACACCGTGGGGATCTGGGCCTCTCCTAGCCCTTCTGTTGACATCTAGGAAATTCTAGGTGTGCACAGGTCTGAGCTCTGCTGTAATACAGGAGTGTGGCTGTGCCAAGATAGAGAAGAAAGAAAATAATCTGAGCCACTAAGGAGTGGAATAGAGGATGAGCAAATGTTCTACATTTATGTAGGACTTTATTATTTCAAAATAAATAAATATACATCAGTTTTATGATCATGTTTGTATATCATGCCAGTTTTTTGAAACACATAGGCTTGTTGTCACTAACCCGGTTGTACACATAAAGAAGCAAAATGACTTAACTGTACAAAATGATCCAGTTGTAAAGCTGAACCTTCAATCCAGGTCTTCTGCATTCAGTATCTCATTTCCTCCTTTTTACTCCCCTACTGGTGTCATCCCTCCAGCGCTCCTCAGACATGATTGTGGCACTTCTCTTTTATATCTCTTAATTAACTACGTAAGTAAATAATAATAAAATATATTAAGATAACATTGGTTAATAACATCATATAATTTTCAGGTGTACAATATTATAATTCAACATCTGTGTACCCTGTTGTGTGCTAACCATTCGAAGTCTAGTTTCCTTCAGTTACCATATACCATATTTTGCCATGTATAATGTACCCCTGTGTACAATGTGCACCCATGGTTTTGGCCCCAACTTTCAGGGAAAAAGTCTTTCATTTTAATTTTTTAATTGAAAATTTCATTTGTTTACATTTAGGTACTTGATTTTGTATTTTAAAGGAATTTAGTATTTATTTTTTAATATATTATGGTATAAGAAATTTTATGTCACAAATAATTACAAAACACAAGAACAGATACAAGGTACAAGAAATTTTATGTACCGGTAACTAATTTATGATATTTACATATCATAGAAGGCCAAGAACTCTTTGTCGTTGTAAGTTCATTGTGAGTTCAACAAAAACGATTATTGTATTTCAGGGTATTATTTTGCATACGGATATCACTATTGATTTCTAGAGTTACACTTTTAACTCATAAGCATAAATAAAAGAATTAAAAACATTTATATAGATACGGAATTAGTACTACCCATGTATAATGTGCATCCTTATTTTTCACTCAGAAATTTGGGCAAAAAAGAAAAGTGTGCTTTATACACTGTAAAATATGGTCTTTGACCTCTTTACCCACTTCACCCTGCCTCTACCCGCTTTTTCCCTCTGGTAACCACCATTCCATTATCTGGATCTAGGAGTTTGTTTTTGTTTGTTTTGTTTGTTACTTTCTGTGTTATATTTAACATATGAGTGAAATCATATGGTTCTTGTACTTTTCCGTCTGATTTATCTCACTGAGCATAATACTTTCAAGATCCGTCCATGTTGTTGCAAATTGCAAGATTTCATCTTTTTTTTTTCCATGTGGGAGTCGAACCGGCAACCTTGTTGTTAAGAGCACACGCTCTATCCACTGAGCCATCCAGGTGGCAGCTCAGCTCAAGGTGCGGAGTTCAGTCCCATCCGCAGGTGGGCATAGCCCACCATCGAACAGGCAATGTTATCATTAGTAGCAAGTGCTCTCACCAGCTGAGCCATCCTGCCACATGTTGGCAGCTCAGCGGCAGCTCAGCTCAGATGCAGCTCGGGCAAAGTTCACTGGCCCATGTGGGAGTCGAACCAGCGACCCCGTTGCTCAGAACTCGTGCTCTTAAGCAAACTCTTTACCAACTGAGCCACTTGGCTGGCCCAAGATTTCATCTTTTTTATGGCTGAGTAGTATTTCATTGTATATATGTACCTCATCTTTATCCAGTCATCCGTTGATGGACACTTAGGTTGCTTCCATATCTTGGCTATTGTAAATAATGCATTTCTCTTTTAGAATTTTCATTCACATCTGGTACAGTGCCTGACTTCTTAGAGTTCAGAATGCTGCCTCATTCGAGACTCACTACTGTGCCTTTACCATGTTCTGTTGAGCCCTGGGCTTGCACGAGGGGCGTGTGTAAGGAAGGGCCAACTGTTGCAGATCTGTGAGCCTCTACGGCACTAGGTCAGTGATAGGAATTGTCCCTTTTAGAGTTAAAAGGCATAGTTCATCTTTGATTTAGTTGCTGAGCTCTGAGCCCACCCACTTAGATTTCTGCTGATTTCAAGCAGATATTTCAACATCAACATCTCCAAAAAGAACACACATCTGCACCCATGCAAAAAGATTGCTGATTGTAGGGAAGAGTGACAATTCCAAAATAAAAAAGAGGCATATGATTTTTTTAATATTTCAGCTGTAACGAACACTACCCTTCTCTCTAGGAATGCTTCCTATCAGGAGTTGTGTCTCCCTGACTTGAGTTTTTTAGATTTGGTTTTCAGTTTATTTGGTGCCCTTGTTGCCTTTCATAAGGATCATCTCACTGTTCTCTCCTGCTGAAGTTAAAGGCATTTGACACTGGTTTTGTGTCTGGGCTCTGAAGCCAGTGGTGAGAAAGCTTCTAAGACAAGCTCCTGAAGCTGTCGATTCCTGAGTAAACAGTGTTCTGCGGACTCGGCAGACTGGAACCGTTTGGCAGCTGTGCTCCTTTTCCTATTCAGTACACAATGACACTTGGCAGCTGGGACTGTCTCTTCCCTTTCTTTGGCTTTGTTTTCGTCATCGTCTTCTCACCTCACCCACTTGTGGTTTATTGCTGGCTTGTTCAAGTTCCCGTCTTCTAGGACACTGTCATTCTTTCTAGGCAGGCTATCAAAATCTTGATTCTCTACTTCAAATACTTCTGTATAATTATAACACTCTATTAGGAAGTTTGTGGAATCACCCCCCACCCCAATATTATATTTTAATGTGTGAGTATGAGCTAATGTGTGTTTTTCTTCGGGACCAAGTCCATACATAGTGTTCAGTCAACTCCCAAATTTTACAAACTACTGGCCCTATATGGAACCTATCATGGCCCATTTTGCGATTAAAATGTGTGGAATAATTTGCAAACCTGGTCTTATAAGCACTGCTCTGAATATCCTATCAGGGCCTATTTCTCCGTTTTCTCGTTCTTGGTGCAGCACTATCTCTGACTCTTCCTGGGCTGTTTGAAGAGAACAGATCATGCGGCATGTCTACATAGGCAACAGGCCTTCTTTACACCTGGGGTTTAATGATTTGCTTTAGACTGTCATTCAGTCATCATTTACTTTTTCTTTGTTTTGAGTCAAAACCCAGCTAAGCATTTCCCCCACATCCTGGTTCATGGTATTCTCAGCCTGCCAGTTGGCCAGACTTGAAACTTCAAAGACACACTGACTGACTTTCTTTCTTCCTTTCTCTCACCCTTTCTTTCTTCCTTCCTTCCTACCTTTCTCTCTCCCTTCCTTCCTTCCTTTCTATCTTCCTTCCTTCCTTCCTTCCTTCCTTCCTTCCTTCCTTCCTTCCTTCCTTCCTTCCTTCCTTCCTCCCTCCCTCCCTTCCTCCCTTCCTCCCATGACCCTCATATCCAATAAATGGTCAAGTTTGGTAGGCTAACCTCCAGCCATGTCTATTTTTTTTAAGATTTTATTGGGGAATCGGGGAAGGGGAACAGACAAGTTGCTGTCCTTTTGTTCTTCAGTCTAGTTGTGGAGGACTTCGCTTCACTGGCCCATATTGGAGTTATCATTGTGCTCTTCCTGGGTGAGGCCGATTGGTCGCCGGCCTCTGGACAGCCGCTTATGTCTGCTGCCAGCCACTTATGGTAGCTTATGGCAGCCCACTTCAGCCTCATTGCAGCGTACGCCATTGCCGGTGACTCATGGCAGCCCAGCTCCAGGTTGAGCTGTTGTTCAGCATCTTAGCTGTAGAAGGCAGTGTCACGGGCCCTGCTGTTCAGAGCTGGTGTCCCAAGCCAACTCCTAACCAATGCGCCACTTGGCTGGCCCTCCAGCAGTGCAATTTGCATTTATCTTGTCCTTCACCCACTGCGTTTCCAACCCTTGTTACTTTTTGCCTAAGCAAAAACTGGTCCCCGGCTGTTTATCTCTCTCCCCTTTAGTTCATCCTATACCAATTCCAGATGAACTGTTCCGAACCAAAGCACCCATTATGGCACTTCCTGTTCAGAAACCTTAAGTGGCTGATCATACTGTGAACTTCTTAAAAACACAGAAGAACGTTTAGACTGACCTTCAAGTTTTTTCAGATTATGCCTCCAGCTCTCTGTTCCAGCGTAATCTCCTGCTACTTACATGTGTATCCTTTGCTTTCAAACTAAACTGGATTCCTCACTGTTCTCTAAACCTGTGCCCTGCTCTGTTCCACTCCTGTCTTTTGTCCTCAGGCCACTCTTTTTTTCTGGGATGCACTTGCCTTTGTCCATTTTCGTTTCATTTCTTCCATTTTGCAAGGTCTAGCTCTAATCTTACTCCCTCCTTGCACTCCTCACAAGTCCTCCCAGTTGAATGTGATTTCTCCCTCATTTGAACTCTCACAGGACTATCTATGCCTCATGCTTGTACACACGATAAAAAGACACAAACCACACAAAGATCTGGGTGGGAGATTGGGAAGAACCTGCCAGACAGAGGGAAGAGTGTATGCAAAGAGGTTGATTCCCCAACTGCCCCCTCCCCCCCTTTGAGATACTAAAAGGAGTGTGGTTGGAAGGTACTGAGTAGTTGCCTGATTACTCAGGGCCTGTTGGCCAGGTAGGGAGATACAGTGTGAACCCATCGGAGGGTTTAAAGCAGGAAAGTGTATTAAAGAAATATTTCTGAGTTTAAATCAATGTGATCTGGTGATGGGTTGGATATATTGAAAGTGAGAAATTGGGAGATATCACGGATGACTGCCTGGCTTCTAGATGGACGGTGGGACTGTTCTCTGAGAGGAGGAATCTTGGAGGGGACCAGTTTTGTAGGGAGGGTTGGATGTTAGATTTTATATATGTTGAGGGGCCTTCCTGACTCACAGCCTGAGACAGCACACTGCTCTAGCTTAGGGCGTTACCTCTCTGATCCTGTGTAAGTGTGATCTTCATTCAAGGCAGAGGGATCACAGCAAATCCATGAGTCTTTCACTTCTTTATAAGCCTGACAGCTCTGTATTCCTATGTGTCCCCCCCCACACCATTAAATACATCATCACTGCAGAAATGGAACACATAGAAGGGGTTGAAGGACATTTTTGTGGGTTTGAAATTTTCAAGTGAAAAATGTATTGGCTTGAAATCTTTGGAAACGATTCCATAGGGTTACTATAGCTGCCGTTGAAATGAGTTCATGGAATAGCAGATGAAAATCCCAAATGTACAACGATCATTCAGGCATTGGGGCACTGTGGAAGAAGGTGGTCTTTATGTGGACTTCTCTCCCTTTGGATAGAACATACGTTGAGGGAAATGTGCACACATGTAGTCATGAGCAACTATAAAAGCGTCTCCTCAAAATCCTAGCAAATAAAAGCTAATGAATGGAGGCAGAGAAAAGGGGCAGGAGGCCACATAAGATCAAAGTCCGCTCCAATGTCTTTCTTCAAAGCCCCTCCTCCAACCTCAAGCGAGATCATTAAATTATCATTTTATTCATGTTAGAGGATGAAAAGAGCCAGATCTGAGAAGAAAAAGTAGCAAGGAAGGGCAGTGTTAGGTATGGCAGTGCTGAAAGCAAATAGTGGTGATAAAGGAAAAAAGCCCAGAGCATTAAGAAAGGGTTAACTGAGTAACCTAACAGAGAGGACAAAAAGCCCAAAGAAGCAGACTTTCGGGCTGTGTTGAGGCCACAGCATGGAAATGGATCAAGCTACCTGGGAGACTGCAGGCTCCAGCTGAGACATAACTAACAGAGTGGGCTGGGGGAGGCCTGTCTGTGAACTTGTAGGGAATCCTTTAGCAAATGCCCGGCATCCCAAGTTTATAGCCAATTAGAAATTAGATGCAAAAAAACCCTAAAGAGAAATGCTTGTTAACCTTGATATTATTTTTATCTAAATAGCACTTACATTACAGGCTGAGATGATGAAAGAAATTTGGGTGAACTGTTGACATTCAATATTATTTTATATTAGTTTCAAGTGTACAGCATGGTGGTTAGACATTTATATAAGTTATGAAGTGATTCCCCTGATAAGTCTAGTACCCACCTGGCACCATACATGGATATTACCATGTTATTGACTATATGCCCTATGCTTTACTTTACATCCCGGTGACTATTTTGTAACTACCAATTTGTACTTCTTAATCCCTTTACCTTTCTCACCTAGCCCTCCAACACCCCTCCCCTCTAGTAACCATCAATCTGTTCTCTGTATCTGCGAGTCTGTTTCTGTTTTGTATGTTCCTTTATTTTGTTCTTTAGATTCCACATATAAGTGAGATTATACAGTATTTGTCTTTCTCTGTCTGACTTATTTCATTTAGGAAAGACCCTGTTTAAATTGCAACAGAAAATTTTGAGAAAATACCTATGAATGAACTTAATAAGCAATACATAAATTCTACATGGAAAAAAAGAAATATTATTGAGGAACATAAAAGAAGACTAAGACTGATAGAAAGGCATACCATATTCTTAAATGGATAGTAATATAAAAATATCAATTCACTGAAGTAAATAGGATAAATTAAACTCAGTTCAAATATCTATATATCTATATCTCTATCTATCTATCTATATATTTGCTAAGCTGGTTATAAAATACCTTTTTGAAAGCAAACAAGCATGAAAACCCAGAGAAATTAGAATAAAGGGAGTACTTAGAGGAGTTTTGTTTCATCAGAGATTAAAAAAGCATGCTATTAAGCTATAATAGTTCAAATATGGTACTTGTACATGATTTTAAGGACAAATCAATGACACAGACCAGAAAGTCTAGAAATAGATTGAAAGTACATAGAAGTTTCACATCTGATAAAGATGGATTTTTAGATTAGTGGGAAATAGGTGAGTTATGTAACGAAGCCTGTTGGGTGACATTGGTAGCCATTTGGGGAAAAAGTGTCATCTATACCTCATACTTAATATCCAAGTGAATTACAGATTGATCAAAGATTGATTAAATGTAAAAAGTAGGGCCAAAATCTTCTAGGAAAAAATGTGAGTGTTTAGAATCTAATTTTAGAGTGGGGAAGGATTTTAAAAATTTGATACAAAATTAGGAAGCAATCAAAGGAAAAGATGATATCTTTGAGAGCATGAAAGTCAAACTTCTGTATGGAAAAAGAACATCATAAATAAAGTTAAAAGCCAAATGAGTGACACTCATACATTGCTGCAGTAGAAACTGTCTCAATCACTGTGGAAGGAGTCTGGCAGTTTAAATCAAAATTAAAAATCTATACTTCGTGAATTATGTAATTGTCTAACTAGTACACTGTACACCTGAAACTAACATAAAATAAGGTTGAGATGTCAATTGGAATTGAAAAATTAAATAAGTTAATTTAAAAAATAAAAATAAAGCTAACTGGCACCTAGGAAAAACATTTTAAATGTGTATACTTCAACCCAGAAATTCTAGGTCTTTGATTTTATTCTATAGACATATACCCAATATGTCCATACATATGGAAAAAGGTATATGTACAAAGATGATTTATGTTGCCACTGTAACAAATTATCACAAATTTAGTGGCTTCAAACAACACATACTGATTATCTTACTGTTCTGGAGGTCTGAAGTTCAAAATCAGTTTCACTGGGCTAAAGTCAAGGCATGAGCAGGGCTGGTTCCTTCTGGAGGCTGCCTTTTTCAGCTTGCAGTGACCTCCTGTTTTGCTTGGCTTGTGGGCCCTTCCTCCATCTTTAAAGTACATCACTCCAGTGTCTGTTTCTCCCCCATTAACCCTCCTGCCTCCCTCTTATAAGAACCTTTGTGATTATATTGGTTCCTTCCAGATAATGGGTGAAAACCACCCCATCTGAATGAAGATCATCATATCTGCAAAGTCCCTTTTGCTATGTTAGGTAAAATACTAACATGTTGTGGGGATTAGGATGTGAATGTCTTTGGGGGCTTGGTCCTTCATTGTTTTTGCCTACCCTATCTCTGGGAGAAACAGGCTGCTAATGATAATTGCTTCTGGAGAGAGGAAACTGAGGAACCTGGGGGCAAGTGTGACACAAAGATGCCTTACCGTATGCCCCTTGTTATTTTTTGTGTTTGTGTGTCTGTAGCCTCTAATTTTTTTTAATGACATAGGCATATTGTAGAGATTTTAGAAATTGCAAGAAAGAGAACAGCATACAAATATTCACCTTAGTCTACTGAGATGTACTCACTGTTAATATTTTTGGGATATTTCCTTGTATTTTTTTTTTTAGAATCAATGGAAGATTTTATTTGTTTATTGTCCCTTTTTTATTAGCTTCAGGTGTACAAAGCAACATAGAGAGATGGCTTTTTGTAAATTTGGAATTATAGCTTCCCAGAGATGGCCAAGCCCTAATCCCCGGAACCTGTGAGTGTGCTACCACACTCTTGCTGTAAAAATGCAATTGGGGTTTTGATGGGGATTGCACTGACTATAAGTGGCTTTGGTTATGGACATTTTAACAATTTTAATTCTTAGAATCTGTGGTCATGGGATATCTTTCCATTTATTTCTGTGTTTGTCCATTTTTTCATCAATGTCTATAATTTTCAGCAAACAGATCTTCCAAATTCTTGGTTGCATTTATTCCCAAGGTATTTTATTATTTTTGATGCTACTATAAATGGGATTGTTTTATTTCTTTTTCAGATAGTTTGTTGTTAGTGTATAGAAACACAATTGATTTTTGTGTGGTGGTATGTATAGCTGCCTTCTGTTTCTGTCTTGCACACCATCGTATTTCCAATATATTTTCCAGAGTGCACCCTTAATAACTAGTCATTTAATAAATCAATGAATATACCATAATGTACCATTATTTTATTTTAGATATTAAGAGTTTTCTTATGTTTTGCTTTTTGAAAGTACCCGAAGATAATAATAATAATCTTTTACATGTTTCGCATGCATTACCTCAATTTAATCCTTACAAAAACCTCATGGGGGTAGATGCTATTATTATCTCCCTTGCCCAAGGTCACACAGTTAGTAAGTGGCAGAAACCCAGATCTGTCAGACTCCAGGTCTAACACTCTTAACTGCTACAGTCCATAGCCTGCTAAAACATTGGCTCCTACCGAATATGCTGATTTTGATAACTTGCTCTTTTACTAAATTACACATCATGAACATGTCCTCATATCATTACAAATGCTTTTTCTGCAGCTATTGAGATCATGTGTTTATTTCTTTATTCATTTATCTGGTGCATTGCCTTGTTTTGAAAGTTGAAAAAAATTATTGTTTTCAGTTCTAGTTGACAGGCAACATTATTTTGTATTAGTTTCAGGTGTACAGCATAGTGGTTAGCCATTTATATAATTTACTCAGAGACATTCTTGCCTTCTAGGAATAAAACCTATTTGGTCATGGTGTACGAGCCTTTTAATATGCTGTTGAATTTGGTTTGCTAATATTTTGTTGAGGATTCTTGCATCACTTTTCAGAAATGATATTATTGGCCTATAGTTTTCTTTTCTGGTAGTGTTTACATCTGGCTTTGGTATTGGGGTAATGTTGGTCTCATAAAATCAATTAGGAAATGATACGTATCTCCTGTTGTGTTTTGGAAGACTCTGAACACGATTGGTCAGTGCGAGTTTTCAGAGCTCCCCAGGTGACTCAGATAGGCAGCCAGGGCTCAGCAATGTGGTCCGCGTGCCGGCGGCATTGGCATCACATGGGAGCTTGGTAGAGATGTAGAAACTTGGGCCTACCCCATACCTAGTGCACCTGAATCAGCATTTTTAACAAGATCGTCAGGTGACTCCTGTGCGTATTAAAATTTGGGACATGCTGGTTTCTATTAGGATTCTGACAGGTGTCCCGCATTACCTGAGAAGACTCCCCTGGGGGTAATAGTTCCCCAGGCCCAGCTAAAAGCTACTGAATCACAGTCTGGACAGCAGGAGCCTGGTAAGCTCTCTTTGAAAAACAAAAGGTTCCCTGCGATTCTTATTATCAGTGAAATTTTGAGGAAACTGCCCAGGTGGCATAGCTGGTAGTGTAGTATTTCTCAGAGTTTGGTACTCTGGAGCAGGGGGTGGGGGATGGTAGGAGAGGTTGTTGCAGGAGGTGGGGATGGAGATGTGTTTTCAACTCATTCCCTTCTGTCTAGGTTGAGTAGTTTTCTCTGTGAACATGCATTGCATTCAAAGTAAAATAAATAAAAGATGGATTCTTGATTCCCATCCTGAGAGGTTTCGATTCAGTAGCTCTGGGGTGGGGCCAGGAATCTAGGGTGTTTCAAGGAATCTCCCCGCAGACCTGGCAACAGTTTTGTCATCCTTCTGCGTCCTTCCAGTTCGCTCCCCACTTTAGCGCACTCTGCCCCTATTGCCTGACTTATCTTCCTAAGAAACCCACCTGGTCACATGCTCCATAAATATTTGTTGAATAGATGAATTCCTTTCACTCTTTGCTTGCAGCTGAGTCCCCGCTGTCTATAACAATTAGTACGAAACTTCATACCAAGTCATGTGAGACCATTTATAATCTCACCGCAGCCCACTTCTTTTCCCTTCCTTTCCTCCCTGGCTGCCCTCCACTCCATCCCTCAATGTGCTTATTGTCTCCTGAATATACTTGGCCTTCTTGCACCCCATATTGTTCCTTAAGACACATTCTTTGCCTGTGTCCCTGCCTTTGCCGGCCATGCCTGATGCACATTTTCTCAGTCTGGAAAATGTACTCGTTCTTCAAGTTGCAGCTCACACTGATTCTCTTTTGTGAAGCCTCTCACAAAATAGAGTCACATGACCCCTCTTGTGTTTGTAGTGCCTTTGGTTTATACTTTTATTATTGCATCTACAGCATTGTGTTGTAATTAATGGCTGTGTCCCTCCTCTGAGCTCCTCCAGGCTAGGGAGCCTGTCTTCTTTGTCTTCCTCACCCCTGGCACCTAGCACAGTTTTGTCAGGTAAGTGCTCACTGAAAGTTTGTTGAATAATCATTCATTCATTCAGCACATATTTTCTGAATGTGTGCTGTATACCAGGCACTGTCCTGGGTGTTGCAGGTACAGTGGTGGAAGAGACAGACCAAGTCCGTTATTTTACAGAGCTTGTATTTTAATGGAAACATACAATACACTGGTAAACAATGAAGGTATTTTCTGATAGTTACTAGTTCTACAGAGAAAGTACAACAAGCTAATGGGATAGAGAGTATCATATGTTTTACATTTTTAAAAGGTACTTCTGGCTGCTGTGAGTGGAATGGGTAATAGAAGTAAGAGTGGAAGCAGAGAATCAGTTACAAGGCTGTTGCAATAATCTGGACTAAAGTGGTATAGAAGCTAGTGAGAAGCACACAGGGGGTCAGGGTGTGCTTAGGAAGTGCGGCCATCACTGCTAATCACGTGCCCATGGATTAGATCAGAGAGAGAGGGTGGGGGAAGTGGAGAGAGGGGGCAGGAGAGAGAGAGAGGTGAGGGTAGAGAGAGAGGTGGATAGAGGGCGGGGGAGTCAGAGAGAGGGAGGGGACAGGAGGGGGAGAGAGAAGGGGGAGAGAGGGAAGGAGTGGGAGAGGGAGAGATGGGAGAGAGAGAGATTAAGGATGAGTCATAAATTTCTTTGGCTTAAGCACTTGGATGGTCTGCTTGAGAGGGGGGGGAAGATATTGAGAGTTTTGTTTGGATATCATAAAATTTGAGATGCGTATTTAAAATGAATAAAACAAGGGTAGCTTTGGTCAGTCTAAAATTTTTATCAGCTCTGTAGCACAAACAACACTTCATTCCCCTTTGCTTATTCTGTGATTTATGAGACAGGTGAGAGAAGGAACCATTTTTGAGAGTTAAAAATCAACTTCCTGAAGCATTAAAGTTGCTAGAATTTACTTCGTTTTTTTATTCTGTTCCATCCTTTGCAAATGTTGGATGGAGACAAGATATTGTTTGCCCATCTTCTTGCTTATTCAGTTGACAAAATAAACTGACCCACCCAACCGGCCCTTAATAAGGGCTGCCTAGGTCTGTTAAGGTTCATAACAGTTGTGGATAGATTGGCTAGAAGTCAATTGCTGGGTGGCGGGGAAAATAACTTTTGTCAGAGCCAAATATGGATGGATATTAGTTCCCCCAGTAAAGATGAGAATTCGCTGGTAGCAAAATATTCTTAGAAGTAAGGAGCTGCTAAGCAATAAGGGTGATTGTTCAGTATTGGGTTTGGCCTTATTTTGAAACATCAGACCCTAGCACTTGGATGGCAGCCCAGTGAGGCCACTGGCAAAAGCTACTAGTGCAGATTCAGGATTTGAAAGTTTCTGGAACTCTAGGCCCTATTCTAGGAGACTGCTGCCAAGGTGGGGCTGGCCACAGAGGCCTGCCTTTTCTGCCACAGAAAAGAACTGCTTTTTGAAATACAGCCTTAAAAGGAGAGGGTTTCTTCGCTGTAACCCCTTGGCTGGTTTCAGGAAGGGGTTAAATCTAGCTTTGCTAAGCGGTGGGTTTGGACGGAGTTATAGTTTGTGTCCAGAAAAATCAGAGAAGCTATTTTTTTCTCAAAGTCATCTTCTCAAAGATTTTGTTTAACCGTTGGCCCTTCTTCTGTTGGGGTGCTGGAGGCTTTGATGTGCTGTCTCTGGCTGGCGGTATTGTACCAGAGAGGTCATTGAGTTTTTATTCCAACTGATTTACCTTCTGCCTGATAGTAGCAGACAGAAAGAGTTCATTCTTTCTGATCCAGAAGGTAGACTATACCATGCCGATTTGTGGGCAAAATTTCAGAGAAGGCAGTAAAAATAGTAAATGACATTAAGAAGCAAAGCCTCTTCAACTCCACCCTCTTGACTTGGGATGCAACTGGTAAACAACCAGCCGTACTTTTTCACTGGCCAGAAACACATTTCGCTGTTCTAGGAACACTCGTCAAACCTTTTCTAACTTGCCCTTCACGCAGACTCACTTGGATGTCAAATGTGAACAACAGAGTCTAATGGAATTTGCTGTTTGTGGTTTTCTTAAACAAATGGTTGTTAAAGAACATCTGGTTGCACTTAATAAGTTTCCTCGTGTGTGTGTGTGTGTGTGTGTGTGTGTATGTGTATGCGTGTGTGCGCACACACGTTTAATATGTCTCCAGTTGTAAGGTTCATTGCCAGATTCATATCTTATTATTGCATTGGCTTTGAGAAGAGATTTTGCTAATTATATATTTTAGAGCATGACATGCAGAGTAATTTCTTTTTCTTTTCTCCTCATTTACCAAGCAAAACATGACTGACTTTTCCCCACTCTCAGACTTAATAGGACAGTCACAGCGTAGCCATATTTTTTGTTACAGTGGCCTGTGGCAAAGGATTTTAGGGGTTGACAGGATTTCACTTATTTTTGGGAGGGGGTGAGTAATGTCCTGTTGGCATATTGGATAGGATAGTTCATTGTGTTTGTCTGTTCTGGGCACTGTTAGACCTCTACTATCTTTCCTTCTCTCCCTACCCTGTGATAAATGCCAATAGTATTCCAAGAGTCGGTGTGCCAAGCCAAGTCATCTCCACAACTTTCAGATGCCCCCTGGGAGTAGCACCACCTTGACACTGAAAACTACTGATATCAGATTTCTGAGGACTAGTGGAACCTGCTCAAGGTTACATAACTGTTGACAACACTGGACTGAAACCCAGGTCTCTTGAATCTTCAATATTCAAGCTGTCTTGAATATTGCAATATTCTTGCAATATATTTTGAAGGGCTCATTTAATTAATTTTATGATGATGTGTTTTGTGCTTTTAGGGATTTTTTTGGTGAGAAGGTATTCCTAGGCATACATATGGTCAAAAGGTAGAATCTAGAATTTAATTAAAGAAGAATATACTCCAATTTTTATTTATCCAAGAAATTTAGTGCATGTCTACTGTGTGACAGATTGAAAACATGGTACTTCTCACCATCCTTTATTTCTGAAATAATATAAAGGGGAAGTGGTAGTGATATAAAGGGAATTACTTAAGGATCTAGGGAATAATCTTACATTGAAATGCTTGCAATCCATTCTCTCCTATTGTCTCCTTTTCTCTCCATGGCTCCTTCCCACTGTTCACTAGGAATCAAGTGTAATCACCAGTTTCTTTATTTTTTCTGTAGTCACCCCTCCCCCATAAGGTGTAGATGATGTGTGAATTTCTCATCATTTTTGTAGTTATTTAGTCCAGGTCACACTGTGAGCTGATCAGGTGCCTGGGGGAAGGTTCCCGCTTGGGGCAGTGATTATGAGCTCACTCCCGGATCAAGTGGTGATTTGTAGGTCTTGGCTTTGTCACGAGTAACAAACAGTGAGGCAAAGAAGTAAACACAGAAAAGTCTGCTGTACCGCAGGGCTTCTGCCTGTGTGATAGATCTTTTTACGTCGTGTGATGGATCTCTCCTGGAGGAGAGGAAGAGTTGAAAGAACAAGTTGGAGCCTTGTGAGGATCCCTGGGGGCTTGTCCTTCTCTGGACAGCCTGTTGTTTTCCATTTGTTTTTGCCTTGTTTTCCATGTCGAGCTTCCCTTTGGAGGATTTTCCTCCTGTACTGCCTGTTTCATTCCTTTTTGATCATGCCAAAATGTTTTCCACGTGGACTTAGACTGCGTTTGGTCTGAGATGAGAGGTGATTTGTTTTTCTCCCCTCTTCATCTCTGATCCCATTCAGTAGCATTTTCAGTGTAAGCTCCACGCTTAGCAGGGTGACTGTCACTCCGCCTCCTGGTGGGCCAAACACTACAAAGATCTTCCTGTCACTAGAAAGGAAAGTGACCCCCATGGATTCTCCAGGCTTTGGGCAAATAATGTTAATAACTGGCTTTTGGAGAGAGACCCCTTTATATTCTATGTTCTGTTCCAACTCTCTTTTGGGGTTATTTAAAAAATACCTTTATTGAGATATAATCCATATGCCATAAAATTCACCCATTTATAGTGTACCATTCAATTGCTTTTGGTATGTTCACAGAGTTGTGCAACCATCACCGGGCTCAATTTTAGAATATTTACGTCACTACAAAAAGAAACCCGGTACCCATTACAAAGGCCTAGCCTTAAACCTAGGTCCTTATTAGTGCCTAATGGCTAATATTTCGTGAGAGCTTGTCCTTGTGGTGGGCAGGGTACTTGCATGTGTTATCTCATTTGATACAGGCCACAACCCTGTGAGGTAGGGACTGATATTATCCCCATTTAACAGATGGGGACACTGAGGCACAGAGCTATTTAAAACTTGTTCAGAAACAAACAGGTTATAAGTGGTGCAGCCTGGATTCAAACCCAGGCAGTTGTTTGACCCCATAGCTTTTAACAGACCGTCACACTGCCACACTTTGCTCATGTGATGAGACCAAGCACAGTTTTTTCTCCTTTTCATCTATGGGAACTCTGATTTGAGATGTCCTCTCATAAATAGCTGAGTGAATCAGCGTTTATTGATCACTTGCTATATATTAGGCCCTGAGATGGAATCAGTGTGGCATGCAGAGAGGAAAAGGCAGAGATCATAGTCTCAGGAAGCTTCCAGTCTAGTTGGTGGCTGGTTTATAATGTGAGACTACACGTGAGAGGCGCCACACTCATATCACGGATGGTTGGTGCTGTACAGCTCGGTGGAAGGAGAGATCCGTGTAGCCTGCCGTGATTAACTGGCTTCCAGAAAGAAGTAGTTTCCAGCTGAGCCTAGATGGGAAGATCAGAGGCATAGGGGTGGCAATACCAGGAAGCCTGTTGGGACGACCTTGAGATAGGTTGCAGATGCGGGTGGGAATGAGAGGGGAGACCATTGTGCAAATCAGACTGTGAAAGGCCTCGCATGTCAGGACAGAGAGTTCATTCATTCAACAGATTTACTGAGCCGTTCCTATGTGACAAGCACTCATGTACACACTGGGGCTAGTGCAGTGGGCAAAAGACAAAAATCGCTCAAAGAACTTCAATTCTATTTAGGGGAGTAGATGAAAAACAAGTCAGTCATATGATCAGACAGTGTGATCAATCAAAGAAAGGGGGTAGGGAGTGTCAGGTGTAGGGTTGGGTGACTGCAAATTTAAAGAGTTTGAACTTCCTTTACATAACAGAGAGCCACTGACAGACTTCTTAAGTGGAGCTTATTGTTGGGATTGCCTTAGGCAGTGGGTCTCAACCTTCCTAATGCCGCGACCCCTTAATACAGTTCCTCATGTTGTGGTGACCCCCAACCATAAAATTATTTTTGTTGCTACTCTATAACTGTAATTTTGCTACGGTTATGAATCATAATGTAAATATCTGATATGCAGGATGTATTTTCATTGTTACAAATTGAACATAATAAAAGCATAGTGATTAATCACAAAAACAATGTGTAATTATACATTGTGAAATATTTATAATTCATCAAGTGTCGTTTTACCTCCAGTACTGCTGCTTTCAACACAGCAGCTGCTTTCTACACAGTAGCTGCTCTCTACACATGTGTGACTGGTCCGCATAAGTACATTATGGCGCCAACCTGTCACTTACACCTGTATTTGTACGGGGCGTATGTGATGGGGTTGGCGCGATGATGTCATCACGCCGGGTACTCGTATGTGGGCGTATCTGCATGTGGGTGGACCCGCCTGGAGACGGATAGAGGAGCGGTGTCTCGGTTCCTAAGACCATCGAAAATATGTGTTTTCCGATGGTCTTAGGGGACCCCTGTGAAAGGGTCGTTTGCCCCCCAAAGGGGTCACGACCCACAGGTTGAGAACCTCTGGCCTAAGGGAAGAAGTGCTTTGGAAGTGAGAAGTAGGGTGTGGTAGAGGCAGGTAGGAAGGTAAAGGGCAAGTGGGAGCTGGCCCTGGCTTTTCTGACTCTTAACAGCTCCGGTGTACTGAAAAAAGCACTGGATTTGGGTCCATGGGGTTTGGACTCTACCAGAAGCCTTATGTCACCTCACTTCTCTAAGGTTTGTTAGTTGCATAATACTGCATAGATGTGAAGAGTTCCTGTGATGGGCAGTGCCCGTGAAAATTGCATTTCTGTTATTTTCAGTCGTTCCAGGATTCTGATAGTAGCAATTTATTTTTTTGTCTCAACTACGTCATAAATGAGAATTTTAGATCACGAAGTATGGTCGGTAAAAGGCTGCCTTATAAGAGGTACTGGGCTGGACACTGGGAGTGTGGTGGCGCTAAGACCGCTTTTACCCCGGGAAGCTGTTTCTTGTTTGTTGGGGTTTCTTTGCCTTGTTCACACCTGCCCCCATTAAAGAAGGGCAAGCTGTGTGTGTAGCAGCCAGCCAGGCCTCCACCACACTGAGCCACACGTATCACGGAACCCTGACACCTCTCTCTGTCCCTCAGTCTGTTTGTGTCTGTTTCTCTCTCATCCATCCCTAGGAGACTACAGGTCCTTCTGCAGTATTTTCCTGACAAACTCTAATTCCACATGCTCAACTCCTGTAGGAAACCTTCGCTGATGTGTTTCCCCCGTCAGTTATTGCCCTGAATTGCAGCTGTTCTTCCTGGAGACAGACAGTCCCAGCCTTGTGTTGTATGGATTGGCATTAGGGAAATGCTTGCTGACTGAAGGAGTTCTAACTACACAGATACCTAGTTCTCATCTAGGAAATCCTTCAAGGGCTCTCTATACATCTTTAGTGAGCTTAACATGTAAACCAAAGACCCAGTGACGGAAGAGTGTATCAGAGAGAGGCTGGAGCATTTGAAATAAGGCTAAATATATGTAACAGTGGTGAGACCATAATTCTAGAGCTAGACTACACGGTAGCCCTTCACTTCCTGGAGGTGGGACCTGGCTGCAAGTCCTTTACCTGCCCTGTGCCTCAGTTTTCTCATGTGTAAAATGAAGATCATAGTAGTTCCTGCCTCATAGGGTTTTTATGAGAATTCCATAAATTATATAAAATACTTTAGACAGTTCCTGGCATATAGGAAGCAGTCTATAAACTTACCTCTTCTTACCTAAATCAAATGGATATTCATGGATGAGGCTGTTTTGGAGAAGTCTAGCAATGTCTTTAATTTCAACCTTATGGAAAACAAACATTTTCTGAGTGCCTGCTATGAGCTAGGTACTGAGACAGATTTGGATAAAACTTGGTGTCTGCCACCTTCAAGGACCTTTTCTTCTTGTTTTAAAAGACTTTCCTTGGTGAAAAGTCGTTGATATTTTAAGATTTTAGTCTCACTTTATATGGGCATCTCTCCTAAGATTTTCTTGTAGAAGTTTCAAGGTGATTACTCAATAAAGAATTCCTGTTATCTCTGTACATATAGGTACTGGCATATTTCTCAAAGACTTCTGCAGCCTTTCCTGAGACTGGTCTCAATTTCAAGCTCTTTAACCTCAGGCGATCACCCATCTGTTCTGTCTATAATTTTGTCATTTTGAGAATGTTCTGTAAACGGAATCATGTAGTATGTGTGCTTTTGAGATTGCTTTTTTTTCCACTCAGCCCTTGTGACCTTGTGACCCACCCAAGTGTATCAATAGTTCATTCCTTTTTATTGCTGAGTGGATCCATTGTCTGGATGCATCAGTTTGTTGACCCCTTGTCCAGCTGACGGACATTTTGAGGGTTATTAGTTTGGGGTGGTTACAAATAAAACTGCCTTTAACATTGTCATACAGATTTTCATGTGAACGTAAATGTTTCTTTCTAGAGAATGCCCAGGAGCTGTGGGCTCATATATGTATGGGTTTAATTTTGTAAGAAACCGCCTAGCCATTTTCCAGCGTGGCCATACCAATTCCTATTCCCACTAGCCGTATATGATAATTCAGTTTCTCTGTCTCCTTGCCAGCACTTGGTATTGTCACTGTATTTTATGGCAGTGTGCTAACAGGTGTGGAGTGCTATGTCATCCGAGCCTTAATTTGCTTTTCCTTAATGGCTAATGATGTGGAATGTCCTTTCATGTGCTTACCTGCCATCTATGTTTTCTTTGGTCAAGTATCTGTTCAGGTAGCTCGCCCATTATCTAATTGGGTTGTTTGTTTTCTTACTTTTGGGTTTAGTGAGTCCTTTATGTATTCTGGATATGAGTATTTTGTGAGATATGTAGTTTGCAAATATTTTCTTCTAGTATGTGGCTTATTTATTAATTTTTTTGAAAATCCTCCTTTTAGGGTCTTTCACAGAACAATTTTTTTTTTGTTTTGATCAAATCCAATTTATTTACTTTTTCTTTATGGCTTGTGCTTATGGAGTCATGTCTGAGAACATGGCATATAACCCTAGGTCACTAATAGTGTATCTTATGGTTAATATTATTTTTTTGGCCTATGGATATCCAGTTTGCTCCATACAATTTGTTGAAAAACCTCTGCCACTTCTTAACTGTGGCACTTTGGAAAACCACTTAACCTATCATGGCCTCACTTTTCTTTTCTCAAAAATGGGGATAATAATAGGACCTATTTCCTCAGGTTGAAGGGAGCATTCCAGACTGTATGTGTAAATGCCTAGAACACAGTAGATAGTAGTAGCCATTAGTATTATTTTATAGTTTCAAATTTTGAGATCTACTTCATAATTTACTAAATTTGATGATGTGTAACACATTGTCCCTTTTAGTCCCTTCCAGGGATGTTGTGGCATGGGGTCAGTGCTGAGGTAGGGTGTTGGCAGATGGGCTCTATTGAGATGGTGACAGAAATCGCTAGTCAGGAAGTGATAGCAGTTTCCAGTTGAGAAGGGCCCTGAGGCCAAGGCAAGAATGTGGAGCCAGAAAGAGGAAATGAAAAATGAAGTCAGATGTTATGGATGTCAGGAAGAAGTCAAGCAGTTCTTCCTGATTAAATGGCTAAGGGCAACGGGGATCTGGACCCTGAGTGTGAGTAAAGCGGCGTATTGAAGTACCCTCTTACTGAGTGCTGACCTCATAGCCTTGTTTAAAGGTGTTGGCCTTGGATTTTCACTTCAGGTTGCCCTTCACTAGCTGTGTGGGGAGCCTTTTGCCTTCTGTCTTCTAAAGGAATCTAGTCCAAGACTGTGTTTTGCCGTGAGCACTGCTGCTTTTGTGCCAACAGCCTGGTGATGTGCCAGATCCCTTTGAGAGTCTTTCTAAAACATACTGCTCAGCAAAGCTGAGGACGCCGAGGAACCTTCTCAGGAAGCTGATTGTGCCTGTGGTAGGTCTTTGTCTCAGAGCCATTTCAAAAGCTGAATGCCACTGCCGCTTTGTCCATCCTCACTGTGGTCTCTGGCAATCCACGCCATGTTGGCTCCCCAGGAACTCTCCTTAGTCTCCTTGAGAAAGAGCTGGCAGCTTCATTTTTATTGTTTTCTACTTCCTCTTTGATCTGCGTTCTGAGATCCTAGGTAATTAGTCTTTTGTGACAAGCATGTGCAGGATACCCTGAAAGGAAGTGAAGTGTGCTATTAAAGGGAAGACTTTAGTCACAACCAGTCTGACCAGAGATCCCCATCAGCCTGGTCAGATGTAAAGTTTGACCTGCTTGCAGCAGCATCTTTGGAAACTGACAGTGCCGTTGAAATTGCCTCGGAGCCGCAGGATATGGCAAAACAAATATATTTCATTGCACGGTACTGAAGACCAACTTAATGTGGTCTTCTGTCTTTAATGTGATTCTTCATGAAGATGAGAGAGGCAGGGTGGGATTATAATACATGTTTTTCAGAACCGGAAGCTGCCGGGGAGCTGGATGTCATCCATAGTGGTAGAGTGCCTACTTTTTTGGATTTTTTGTGTTTGGGTAAAATATAAAAGAAATTTGTGATTTTGAACATTTGTATGTGTGCGATTCAGTGGCATTAATTGTATTTATTCATAATGTATAACCATCACTACTATCTTTTCCCCAAGTCTTTCCATCACCCCAAACAGAAACTCTATAACCATTATAACAACTCTCTTTTATCCCCTCCCCACAGCTCCTGGGAAGCTCTAATCTACTGTCTGTATGAATTTGGCACTCTAGATATTCATATAAGTAGAATCATACAATATTTGTCTTTTAATCTGGCTTATTTCACTTTGCATAATATTTTCAAGGTTCATCCATGTTGTAACACATAGCAATATGTCACTTCTTATTGCTAAATATTGGGTTTTTGGAAAAGTCATGCATTTTTGCAATGAAAAATGTAGAAAAAATACGTCATAACTTTTCCAACAACCCAATAATATGAATATTATACACATATACTGGGGATGCCAAAAAATGTATACGAGTCGACACTTTGATCAATGTTGCTCAAGCAGTAGTTCGCTGTAATCAGAAGTGTCTGGACGCTGATGGAAACCACTTTGAGCACCTCTTGTAATTGCAGAAGTCAAACGTGCCTTGTATTCATCTTTTGTTATGGGTCTATATTGAGTATTACAGTCTTAATACAATTTTCCTTTCTTAAAATGTGTATGCATTTTTTTGACACCCTCTTATATTTTGAGGAACTTTCAAACTGTTTTCAGCAGTAGCTGCACCATTTTAAATTTCCTCCAGGAATGTACAAGTGTTCCAAATTCTTTGTATCTTCACCAATAGTTATTAATCGTTTTTATTATACTCATCCTAATAGGTATGAAGGGGATATATCATTATCGTTTTTATTTTCATTTCCCTAATGACTAAGGATGAGCATCTTTTCATATGCTTAATGGGCTATTTGGATATCTTTTCTGGAAAAATGTCTATTCAAGTCCATTGCCTATTTTAAAATTGAATTTTTTATCTTTTTGTTGTTGAATTGTAGGAGTTCTTTACATATTCTGGATATTAACCCTTACCAGATACATGATTTCCAAGTACTTTCTCTCATTCTGTAGGTTGTCTTTTCACTTTCTTGAGGATGATCTTTGATGCACAAAAGTTTTAAATTTTGATGAAGTCCAATTTATTTATTTTTGTCTGTTGCTCATGATTTTGTTACCGTATCCAAGAATTCATTGCTAATCTAAGGTCATGAAGATTTTTTTTACCCCTATGTTTTCTCTTAAGAATTATACTTTTAGCCCTTAATTTAGATTTCATTCACTTAGAGTAAATTTTTGTACATGATGTGAGCTATGGGTCCAAATTCTTTCTTTTACATGTGGAAATCCAGTTGTCCTACCTCCATGTGTTAAAGTTTTTTCTCCATTCAATGGATTTAGTGTCCTTGTCAGTTTCTGACTTAAACAGCCTCTTTTAACTGATGTTAGTATATCCGTTTTAACTCTCTTTTATTTACTATTTTAGTGGAATCGTTTCCCCCCCCCCCTTTTTTATTTCTTTGGATCTATTTTTGACTTGGGACCTAACGTGAGTCTGTTGTACGTCGCATGTAGTTGGATCCTGGTTTTCTTTTTGTGGGTGGCATAATTGACCTATCACACATTAGTTTCAGGTGTACCACATAATGATTTGGTATTTGTATATATTGTAAAAGGGTCAACACCGTAAGTCTAGTTACCATCTGTCATCATCATGGTTACAAAAACTTTTTTGTGTCATGAGGCCTCTCCTAGCAACTTTCAAATATACAATACAGTATTATTAACTATAGTCACCATGCTGTATGTTACATACCCATTATTTATTTATTTTATAGCTGGAAGTTTGTATCTTTTTACCTCATCCACCCATTTCTTCCACCCCCACTCCCCGGCCTCTGACAACCACCAGTCTGTTCTATCTATGAGGTTTGTTTTTATGTTGTTTTTCAAATTCCACATATAATGAGATCATACAATATTTGTCTTTCTCTGTCTGACTTATTTCACTTAATGCCTTCAAGGTACATCTGTGTTTTCACAAATGGCAAGATTCATTCCTTTTTTTAATGGTACAAGAACATTCTGTTTTATGTGTATATACTATATCTTCTTTAACCATTCGTCCATCTGTGGATGCTTAGGCTGTTTTCATATCTTGGCTATTGTAAATAATGATGCAATGAACAGATATCTTTTCAAATTAGTGTTTTCATGTTCTTTGGATCACTACCCAGAACTAGAATTGCTGGATCATAAGGTAGTTCTATTTTTAATCTTTTTGAGCTCCAAAGTGCATTCCCACCAACAGTGCATAAGGGTTCCCTTTTCTCCCCATCCTTACCAACACTCATTATTTTTTATCTTTTTGATAATAGCCATTCTAACAGGTGTGAGGTGATATCTCATTGTGGTTTTGCCATGTGTATTCTGTATGTCTTCTCTGGAAAAATGTTTATTCAGATCTTCTGCCTATTTTTTTTTTCTAGCCAAATAGGGAATTTACTGGCTCCTATTTCTGGAAAGATCTGGGGATCACCTTCAGATATGATTGGTTCAAGTGTCTTAAATGATGTCCCTCTCCTGTCTGCCTCTTTCTCTCTCTCTGCTTGCAACATTGTCAGGCATGCACCCCTCTTGTTATGGCGTGAATGCTCTGCCCATTTTTTAAACGGATTGTTTTTTTGCTTGTTTGCTATTGACTTGCATGAGTCCTTTATATATTTTGGATATTAACCCCATATCAGATGTATGATTTTCTGCCATTCAGCTTGTTGTCTTTTCATTTGGTTGATGGTTTCCTTTGCCGTGCAGAAGATTTATAGCTTTATGTAGTCCCACTTTTCTATTTTTCATTCTGTTGCTTTTGCTTTTGGAGTCAGATCCAAAAAGTCATTGCCAAGACCAATGTCAAAGAGCTCACTAACACGTATGTTTTCTTCCAGAACATTTATGGTTTCAGGTCTTACATTCAAGTCTTTAATCCATTTTGAGTTCATTTTTGTGTATTGCGTGAGATACACAATACACAAGAAAGTGGTCGAGTTTCATTCTTTTGCATGTGGTTGTCTAGTTCTCCCAACACCATTTGTTGAAGAGACTGTCCTTTCCCCATTGTATATTCCTGGTTCCTTTGTTGTAAATTAATTGACCATACATATGTGGGTTTATTTCTGGGCTCTCCATTCTGTTCCACGGATCTATATATCTGTTTTTATGCAGAATTCCATGCTGTTTGATTATTATTTGCATAGAATAGCTTTTTCCGTCATTTACTTCTTTGGATCTATTTCTGTCTTTGGATTTAAAGTGACTCTGTTGTAGATGGTACATAGTTAGATACTGTTTTAAATCCATTCTACAAGTCTCTAACTTTTTAGTGGAGTATTTAATTCATTTACATGTAAAGTAATTCTTAGTAGGTAAGAAGTTACTTATACCACCCCCCCTTATTTTGTCCATTGCTGACTTCTTTTGTGTTTTGTTGATTTTTTTATAGTGAACCATTTTTATCCCCTTCTCATTTAATGTATATTTTTTAGATATTTTATTTGTGGATACCATGGGGATTTCATTTAGCATCCTTAATTTATAGCAAATTAATTTGAATTGATACCAACTTAACTCCAATAACATACACATTTCTGCTCTGTTAAAGCTTTGTCCCTCCCATGTATTGTTGTCACAAATTACATCTATATACACCATGTGTCTGATAACATAGATTTATAATTATTTTTATACACTTGTCTTTAAATTACATAGAAAATAAAAAATATGGAGTTACAAACCAAAAATACAGTAATGGTAGCTTTTATGTTTCCATATATAGTTACCTTTACAAGAGATTTTAATTTCTTTATATGGTTTTAAGTTACCATCTAGCGTCCTTTTGTTTTCACCTGAAGGACCTACTTTAGCATTTCTTGTAGGGGAGTTATACTGGTAACGAACTCCCTCACCTTTTGTTTATCAGGGAATGTCTTACTTTCTCCTTCATTTTTGAAGGATAGTTTTGCTCCATGTAGAATTCTTCATTGACAGTTTTCTTTTTGTTTTAACAGTTTAAAAAACAGTCATCCCACTATTTTCTGGTCTCTATGGTTTCTGGTGGGAAGTTTGCTGTCAACATAACGAAGATCCCTTCTATATAACAAGTCACTTCTCTTGCTGCTTTCAAGATTCTCTCTTTCATTGGTGGCTTTTGGCAGTTTGATTATATTGTGTCTCAGTGCAAATCCTCCTTGAAGTTTGTTGAGTTCCTTGAATGTATAAATTTATGCCTTTCATCAAATTTGGCATGTTTATGGCTATTAATTCTTTAAATATAGTTTCTACTCCTTTCTCTCTCTCTCTTCACTTTCTGGCAGTCCCATCATGTTTATTCTGGCCAGCTTGGTGGTGTCCTACAGGTCTCTTATACTCTGTGAACTCTGGAATTTCTATATCTTTAATGATATTCTCATTTTGTTCATACATCATATTCCTGATTTTCCTTAGAGTTTTCTCTCCCCCTCTCCCTCCCCCTCTCTCCCTCTCATCTCTCTCTCTCTGTGTTTTAGCTCTTTTAGCATATTTAGAGTTGTTTTGAAATCTTTGGGAAATACGATAATGTGGACATCCTCAGGGACAGTTTCTGTCAATTTATTTTGTTTCTTTCAATGGGCAATACTTTCCTGTTTCTTTGTATGCTTTGTAATTTTTTGTTGAAAACTGAATATTTGAATATTATAAGGTGGTAACTTTGGAAATCAGATTGTCTCCCTCCCACAGGATTTGCTTTTTTTAAGACTGTTTTGGCAAAGTCTATATCCTTTGTCCTTGTCCTGTCAGGTCACTGAGTGTCTGTGTCTTAGCTTGTGTTCAAGTAGCATTGTGACACAGATTTTCTTGAATGCCAGGGGCTAAGAACAAACACATAAACAAATAAACAGACATCTTTCGTAGTCTTTCCAGATTGTCCCTGTGCCCAGGCCATCCTCCAACAATTAGCCAGGCTTGCACTGAGACTGGGGATTGGCCCAGGATAAATGTTTCATGTCTTCTCAGGCCTTTTCTCAGTGTGCATCTGGCCCTGGGTGTGCACGTGGCTTCCTTTAATGTTCCATATTCACAGTTGCTTTTGAATATCCTAATTGTCCAAGGAAACTCCCTGAGCTTTGCTCCCAGGGCTTAGGCAGTGTGTTGCGTGTTTCACCTGTAATCTTTTACCTCAGGTGTCCGAGGGTTAGTAACTGAGCTTGCAGTGTTTTGGAGCCTTGCCCACCACGATTCCAGCCTGAGTTCTGGGTTAGGAGAAACAAACACTAGCCCCTGACCTCAGTCTTTTAGGTAGTGCCCCGACATGTTAGAACAGGGATAAACAGTAATTTGGGAATAAGATCTGTGCTGCTCCTTCTGGAACCAGGGGCCAGGGTCCCAAACTGGGCACACAGGCTGCCACCACATTAAGGCCCAAAATGCCACTGTGCCAGAGTGGGAGCAGGTCAGAAAAATGCCACAGAACGTTCCTACTGTTTTCAGGTTGCCTTGTTCTTGATTCAGCATGTGTTTGGTTGCTGTAAACTTTTGACTGTTTTCCAGAGTTCTGATAGAGTTGGTTCTCACATTTTCTAGTTGTTTTTTTGCTGTTTCTGGGCGGGGGAGTGAGACAAAAGCTTGGAGCTGCCTACTTTGCCATTTTGCTAATGTCATCCTCTGACTGCCGGCGTTTGAATCCTGGCTCCACCATTTACTAACTCTATAACCTTGGGTAGTTATGTAACTTCTCTTGTTTTCTCTACAGCAAATCTGGGCATAATAAAAGTACCTACTTCAGAGGGTGGTTGTAAGAATTACATTTTTAAATCCATGCAAAAGCCTTGAGACTGGTGTGTGGCACATGGTAAGTACTCAGTAATTGCTACCTATCTTTTAAAATAGCTTTGTGTGCCACTAAGAAAGAAAGAACGTTTTCAATTAAGATATGGTGTGCCATTGATAGTAAGGTGTACCTTGATTTTAGAGATGTTAAAATATGTGTCAAAGAACTGAAGAAGTATGGTATCATCATCGTTGTCGTCGTCGTCACCGTCACCACCGCCACCATCATCATCACCACTCTCGCTGTGATCACCAGTCAGTCATCTGGTTTAGCCTTCACATTGTGCGAGCAGGGCAGCTGAGGCCCATAGTATGTAAATGACTTACTTGTGCATATGTACGAGGTGATGTCTTAAGCAAATCTGGAACCCAGGCCTCCTGATTTCTGCTCCAGTTAACCCTGTTGCCAGGGGCCCAGTTGTCTCTTGAAGCCAGCAGT
The DNA here is from genome assembly GCF_001890085.2 of Hipposideros armiger. Classification (NCBI taxonomy): domain Eukaryota; kingdom Metazoa; phylum Chordata; class Mammalia; order Chiroptera; family Hipposideridae; genus Hipposideros; species Hipposideros armiger. The sequence goes on from NW_017731469.1 coordinate 2,259,578, forward strand.
TTGCTCATCCCTCAGTGTTGTAGGTATGTTAGGTGTTTGTCAACAGTGGGCTCAAAGTGGAAAGAAAAGGAGGAAGCAGGATATATGGTGGATATCTTTTTTTAAGACAAATTTGCTAAAATCTAGCAGGATGACGAGTTGGGTCTTTTCTAAAAGCATAGGTTGTGGCACTCACCATCAGCTGTCATTTTTTAGCTGAGATCTTGGGCAGCCATTTAAACTCTTGGAGCTGAATAGTTTTAGAAGTCTCAAAAACAGGACTAAATGCTATCGATAGAGTTGTTTAGGTGGTGAAATGGCATCACAAGTATAGGGAAACCCTGAGTGCCAGCACTCTTTTCGACTTGTTGGAGAGAAGATGGTTCGCTGCCTTCCTGCTTTCTCAGCTCAGACCTCGTTTGTGAGTTTGATTGTGCAGAATTACATTACCCTTATTCTCTTTGATGAGTTTGTTTATGGCTGAGGGAAAAGGTAGCAACTGTAAGCTGTAATTGTCGGGAGAGATATTCCTAATGCTGAGTGAGAAGAACAGTCCAGCTGTTCATGGAAAATGAACAAAAGGAGAATTCTGTTATGTCAGCTGGTACATTATGGGATTTTGGCTTCCTGTTGATGTTTGCTTCAGAGGCTGCCGTCCATTAAACATGCCGCCTGCTCACTGGGGGTACTGGTCTTCTTTTGGCTTCCCGAACGTGCCAGGTCCTTTCGTGCTGTGTTCACATTGTTTCTCTCTGCCTGGAATGCCTTCTCATTTTCTGTACCTGGAAAACACCTACATGGTTTTTAAGCCTCTGCTCACATGTCACCTTGTTTTGGTAAAACCTTGTTAGTTGACCCTTTCAAAAGAATAACATTATTCCTGTACCTGTTATTTTTCAATAACAGTTGACATTAAATATTACATTAGTGTCAGCTGTACAGCATATTGGTTAGACATTTATGTAGTTTATGTAGTGATCTCCTCATAAGTCTAGTACCCACCTGGCACCATATATAGTTATTGCAAGATTATTCACTGTATTCCCTATGCTGTACTTTACACCCCTATGTAAAGTACGTATTTTGTAACTATACCAATTTGTACTTCCTAATCCTTTCACCTTTTCCACACAGCTCCTAATCCCCCTTCCATCTAGTAACCATCAGTTTGTTCTCTGTATCTATGAGTCTGTATCTGTTAGTTCCCTATTTGAGTTTGTTTCCGTTTATTAGTTCATTTATTCTGCTTTTTAGATTGCACATATAAGTGGAATCATAGGGTATTTGTCTTTCTCTGTCTGACTTATTTCACTTAGCATAATATCCTCTAGGTCACACTGTCGCAAATGGTAAGACTTCATTCTTTTTTATGACTGAGTAATATTTCATTATACATATTGTATGATTCCACTTATATGTGGAATCTAAAAAACAAAATAAATAAGCAAACAAAACAGAAAAACTCATAGGTACAGAGGACAAATTGATCATTGCCAGATGGGAGGGGATTGGGAGCTGGGTATAAAAGGTTAAGGGATTAAGAAGCACAAATTGGTAGTTACAAAATAGTCATGGGGGTGTAAAGTACAACATAAGGAATACAGTCAATAATACTGTAATAACTATGTATAGTGTTGGCTGAGTACTCGACTGTCTTATCAGGGGTGATCACTTCCTAAGTTATATAAACATCTAACCACTATGCTGTACACCTGAGACTAATATAACGTTGTATGTTAACTGTAACTGAAAACTAAAAAAATTATTGAAGAAAATGATTAAGGACTGTGAAGGTAGGAAATCAATGATGGTTGCTACTCTTCAGTCAGGCCCGTCCCATGCCGCTATAGCGACGGTCGTGAAGAACACGGACAAAGTGACAGAAGCTGTTAAGCAGCCAGCATCACTGAAGGCAGTGAGACTAATGGAAACTAGAGAAGGGCCTATAATCAGACATGAAGAAACTTCAGTGACCTGGGTTGAATACAGATACACAAGTGCATTCCTCTCAGCACCATGACAGTCATGACCAAAGCAAAAAGTTGGTGACTATTGATCAGCTTTTTACACTGGAGATGAGTAGTCATTTTCTGGAGTTTTACATAAATGGAATCATAGGTTTATACTTTTCTGAGGGGTGGAATAGGTTTTGCTTCTCTAACTCAGCATAATTATTTTGAGATTCATCCGTGTTGTTGCATGTACCAATACTTCATTCCTTTTTATTGCGAGATAGCCTTCCATTTTATGGCTGTACCACAATTTATTCAGCTGTTGATGGATATTTGGATTGTTTCTAGTTTTTAGCTATTACAAATAAAGCTATGAATATTTGTATGCTAAAAAAAAAAGTTTGTGATGTTGAAAGAAAAGGCTGGACCTGACTATGATATTGAATTTACTGCTAGCTCTGGGTGGTTTAAATGACTTAAGAATCGTTATTCATTACATAATGTGAACATGAGTGCTGAGTCTGCAAGTGCTGATTTGTTTGAAGGCAGCTGAAGAATTTTGGGAAACTCTAGATAAGCTGATTGTGGAGGAAAATTAGTTGCCAGAGTACATATTCAATAAGGATGAAATCTCTCCATTCTGGAAATGGATGCCTGAAAGGACTTTCATTCATAAGGAGGTCAAGTCAATGCCAGGTTTCAAGGCTTTTAAGGACAGGAACGCAGTCTGGTTTGGGGGCCATCTTACAGGCTACAAATGGACACCCCTTGTGACCTGGCACAGTGCGAACCCAGTGCACTCGAGGAGCAGTAAGAAGCTGTGATGACCCAGCTCCTCTTCCAACTCGCCCTCTTGAATTACTGTGCCAGCAAAATGGAGAAGTACTGTTTGGAGAATAACATGCTTTTCAAGATTTTGCTTCTTGTGGATAGTGCTCCTGGACACCCTCCTTTTATTGGTGTTTTTCACCCTGATATCAAAGTGGTGTTTCTCCCTCCAAACACCAACTATTTGATCCAATCGATGGATCAAGTAGTGACAGCAGCTTTTAAGGCCTACTCCGTGAGTAGGACCTTTGCCCAGGATATTTCTGCGAATGAGGAAGACACTGATGCAATTCCAGAAGGATTTCAACATCTCTGACTGCATCAAGAACCTTCCTTCGGCTTGGGGTGATGTCACCAAACAGTGTATGCATGGCACCTGGAAGAAGACACTAGAGGTTTGTGCATGACTTCAAAGGATTTGCCAAGGATGGGAGGGTGTAAAAATCAGGGCTGCGGTGGAGATGGCAAACAACTTGAACCTGGGTGTGGGTGAGGATTGCGTTGGGTGGCTCCTCGAGGTGGTGTCTGACAGAGTGAAGAGGTGTTGGAGCTGGAACAGGAACGCATAGCTGGGGAAGACGCAGGAGAAAAGGAAACTGCAGGAGAAGACAAAGAAGAAGCCCCAAGAAAACTTGTGGTGAAGTGTTCAGCAGAAGCTTTCTCTGACTTCAGCAAGCTCGTTAAAATGTTGGAAAACTTGGACCCCAACACCAAAAGCTTTTTGTGCATAGAGAGGAATGCTCATGGTGCATTATCTGCTGATAAGCAGATCTATGATGCAAAAAGAATCAAACCAAGCAAACCACCGTGGACATATTTGTGAAAAGAATGATACATCCTCAAGAAGAGCTTCAGGCAGGTCCTTCAGGAGGTGTTCCAGAAGAAGGCAGTATTGTCACAGGAGATGGCAGCTGCATGCCTGTATTGCCCCTGGACACCTTCCCTTGGGACGAGATGTGGAAGACAGTGATATTCATGGTCCTGGTCCTGTGGAGGCCAAAGCTAATGTGCCTTAGTTTTTAACCAAAAAGTAAAAAAAAGAAAAAATTAAAAATTAGAAAAATGCTTCTAGAATAAGGCTATAAGAAATATTTTTGTATAGCTGTACAACATGTTTGTGGTTTAAGCTAGGTGCTATTCTGAGTCGAAAAGTTAAAATTAAAACATTTATGAAGTAAAACCTTTACAGTAAGCTAAGGTTAATTTATTTTTGAACTAAAAAATATTCCTTATAAATTTAGCACAGCCTAGGTGAACAGTGTTTATAAAGTCTGCAATAGTGTACAGTCATGTCCTAGGCCTTCACATTCCCTCACCACTCACTCACTGACTCACCAGAGCAGCTTCCTTCCAGTCCTGTAGGCTCTGTTCATGGCAAGTGCCCTATACAGGTGGGCCGTGTTTTATCTTTTATACGGTATCTTTACTGTACCGTCTCTATATTTAGAAATGCTCAGATACACAAACACTCTCCATTGTGTTGCAGTTGCCTACAGGATTCGGTACAGTAACATGCTGTACAGGAACAATAGGTTACACCATGGAGCCTAGGTGTGTAGCAGGTTACACCACCTACGTTTGTGTAAGTGCACTCTGTGATGTTCGCACAATGATGGAATTGCCTAATGACACTTCTCAGGACGCATCCCCATCTTTAAGCAGTGCGTGACTGTATGTCATTATGCCCATAAATATTTCAGTATGCCTCTCTGGGAAGATCTTTTTAAGTATATATAACCACTGGAAATCATCATACTTTCCAGTACTTTCTTAGTATCATCTACCTAGTCTATATTTACATTCTCCTGATTGCCTCAAACTGTCTCTTTAATTAATAAATTTTATTTTTTAGAGCAGTTTTAGCTTTATAGAAAAATTATGTGGAAAGTACAGTTTTTATAGCACCCTAACTAGCCCCCCTATTATTCACATCTTGCATAATTTACATAAGGGTTTGCTGTTTATATTGTACATGCTCGGGGGTTTAACAAATGTCTAAAAACATATGTCCACCGTTACAGTAGCTACAGAATAATTTTATCAATATCCCCTGTGTCCCACCTGTTCATCCCTCCTTCTCCCCACCCATAAACCACTGACCCTTTTATTCTCTCCATAGTTTTGCCTTTCCCAGTATGTCATGTAGTTGGAATCATCCGATATAGAGCCTTTTCAGATTGGCTCCTTTCACTTGGTAATTTGCATTTAAGTTTCCTCCTTGTCTTTTGGTGGCTTGACAGCTCATTTTTTATTTAATCACTGAATGATAGTCCCTTGTCTGTATGTGTCATAGTTTACTTATCTTTTCACCTCCTGGAGGACATCTTGGTTGCTTCCAAGTTTTGGCAGTTATGAATAAAGCTGCTCTAAACATCTGCATGTTGGTTTTTGCGTGCACATGAGTTTTTAACTAATTTGGGTAAATACTAAGGACAGTGGTTGCCAGATCATATGATAAAAGTATGCTTAGTTTTGTAAGAAACAGCCAAACTGTATTACAAAGTGGCTGTACTGTTTTCCATCCCCATTAGCAATAAATAAGAGTTCCTGTTGCTCCACGTCCTTGTCAGCATTTGATGCTGTCAGTGTTTTGGACTTAAGCCTTTTTAATAGGTGTGTAGTGATATCTCATTGCTGTTCTAATTTGCATTTCCCTAATGACATATGATGTTGAGCATTTTTTTCATATGCTTTTTTGCCATCTGTATATCTTTTTTGGTGAGGTTTCTGTTCAGATCTCTTCTCCATTTTTAAATTGGGTTGTTTGTTTTCTGATTGTTGAGTTCTAAGGGTTCTTTGCATATTTTAGATGGCTGTCCATTATAAGATATGCATTTTGTAAAGATTTTCTTTCAGTCTGTTGCTTGCTTTTTCATTCTCCTAATAGTGCCTTTCACAGAGCAGAAGTTTTAAATGAAGTGCAGGTTATTAATTATTTTCTTTCATGGTTTGTGCTTTTGCTATTGTATCTAAAAAGTCATCACCAAATCCTAGGCCAGCTAGATTTTCTTCTATGTTATTTTCTAGGTGTTTTATAGTTTTGTGTTTTATATTCACACCTACAGTCAATGTTGATTTCATTTTTGTGAAATGTGTAAGGTTTTCTTTTCTTTTTTTTGCATATGGATATTCTGTTATTTTACCACCATTTTTTTTTGGAAAGACTATCATTTCTCTATTGAATTTCCCTTGATCTTCTAAGATTAGTTGAGTTGGTTTATGTGGGTTTGTTTCTGGGCTCTGTTCTGTTGTTCCATTGACCAATTTCTCTATTTCACCAATACCACACTGTGTTTATACTGTAGCTTTGTAGTCAGTCTTAAGTTTGGTAGTGTCTTTCATCTGACTTGTTGTTCCCCTCAATATTGTGTTGGCTATGCCGGGCCTTTTCTATAAACTTTAGAATTACTTTGCATTGAATCTATGGATCAAGTGGGAAGAACTGGCATATTGACAATACTGAGTCTTCCTATGCATGTACATGCAATATCTCTTCATTTATTTAGATCTTTGATGTCTTTTATTGGAATTTTATCATTTTGCTCATATAGCTAGACCTTGTATATGTTTTGTTATATTTATATCTAAATATTTCTTTTTGGGATGCTAATGTAAATGTTTTAAATGTCAAATTCCAATTGTTCATTGCTTATATATGCTTGTGTATAAAAGAATGGTTGACTTTGTGTATCAACCTTGTATCCTTCAGTCTTGTGATAATTGTTTTCTTACTGCGTTATCCAGGACTTGCAGTTGAAAAGGAGTGGTAATAGGGGACATCGTTGCCTTGATCCTGATCTTAGTGGGAAAGTGTCTAGTTTCTCACCATTAAGTATGTTAGCTGTAGATTTTTTGGAGATGCTCTTTATCAAGTTGAGGAAGTGCTCCTCTATTCCTAGTTTGCTAAGAGTTTTTTTTTTTTTATCATGAAGAGGTGTTGGATTTGTGAAATGTTTTTGCTTCATCAATTGATATGATCATACCATTTTTCTTCTTTTGTCTATTGATGTGATGGATTACATTAATTGATTTTCAAATGTTGACTCAGCCTTGTATACCTGGAGAAATTCCTACACGGTCTTGGTGTATAATTATTTTTTATATTTG
>NW_017731469.1:2268582-2275148 GCF_001890085.2 Hipposideros armiger
GAACAGTGTTGGGGAATTGGGGAAGGGGACCAGCCAAGTTGTTGTTCTTCAGTCTTCGTTGTGGAGGGCGCCAGTCGCCATCTGGCTGGCCGTCGGCAGCTCGTGGCCTCTAAGTTCAAGGTGCTGTGTTCAATCTTAGTTGTGCGTGGGCGTAGCCACCATTCCATGCAGGAGTCGAACCAGCAGCCTTGATGTTAAGAGCACACGCTCTATCCACTGAGCCATCTGGGCGGCAGCTCAGCTCAAGGTGCCGAGTTCAGTCTTAGTTGTGGGTGGGCATAGCCCAACATCAAACAGGCAATCTTGTTGTTGTTACACCAGCTGAGCCATCCTGCCACTTGTTGGCATCTCAGCGATAGGTCAGCTCGGGCACAGCATCACTGGCCCATGTGGGAATTGAACTGGTGGCCCTGTTGCTCAGAGCTGGCTTCCCATGCCAACTCTTAACCAATGCGCCACTTGGCCGGTCCTAGTTCGGTGGATTTGTGTCAGTAGTTTGGAGAAATTTTCAGTCATTATTGCTTCAAATATTTATTCTGTTTCTTTCTTCTCCTTCTGGTGGTCTCATTATGCATATGTCACCCCATTTGCAATTGTTCATGGATATTCTGTTCTATTAAATTTTTTTTTCTCTTTTTATTTTAGCTTTGGCAGTTTCTGTTGACATACTTTGAAGCTCACCTGTCTTTCCTTGGCCTATTCCAGTCTATTGATGAGCCCATCAAAGGCTTTCTTCATTTTTGTTTTTGATTTCTAGCATTTCCTTTTGGTACTTTCTATAGTTTGCACCTCTGTTTAGATCACTCATGTGTTTTTGCATGTTGTCCACTTTTTCCATTAAACCCTTAGCATATCCATCATGCTTGCTTTCAATTCCTGGTTTAGTAATTCCAACATCTCCGCAATACCTGAGTCTGGTTCTGATGCTTGCTGTGTCCCTTCAAACTATTTTTTGTCTTTTACTATACTTTGTAATTTTTTGTTGAAAGCCAGATGTGGTGTAATGGGTAAAAGGAACTGAGGAAATATACCTTTAGTATGAGGCTTTATGTTTATCTGGCTAGGAGTTAGGTTGTATTACTGTATGCTGTTGCAGTAGGTGTCAGAGGCTAAACTTTCCTCTGATGTCCTTGTTTTTGTCATCTGTTGTCTTTAGGTTTCCATAGAGACTTCTTCTTAAATAAGGTTTGAAAGGTGCAGTACTTTCGGTTGTATTTTCCTGGTAGTATACATGAGCCCTGTTGATGTGGTGCTGTCTTTGGGGAAGGGGGAGCTGAGAAGCATTCAAGCACAGATGATTGGGTCTTAGTGTTTTAGTGAGCCTGTGCCCCACTAAATGTGGCCTTGGCAATTGCTTCTCAGTTCCCCTACCTTGGGTTAGAAAGGAAAGCTAGTGGTGCCTGAAGTTGGGTGTTGCCTTTCCCCCATGTGGAAATGTAGAGGTGACTGGAGCTGAGTATTTCCATTCCCCATGTAGAAGGCAAAAGGGGGCTAGAATTGTGAATTTTCCTTTCCCCAAATTGGTTAGGCTTTGGTAAAACCCTAGTCAGTTAGGCTCTAATAAAATAGTTTTCCTTGAGTACAGGTCTTGTTAAGAAGAAGAGAATGCTCTGGGTGCATTTCAAAATGGCTGTTTTTTCCCTTTCCCCTGCTGAAAACATGAGGGAGTTCTTCTCTGGTCTTCTTTGTGAGAACCTGGTAGGGCTCCTGATGGTAAAACTCACAGAAGTGTTAGGGGTCTCCCTAAGACTGGCCCCCTCCACTGAGCTTTAAAATCTCAAACTTTCCCCCATTGATCCTCCAGAAATTTGCAAATTATAATTTTAAGTTTTCTTACCCCAGTCTTGTCTCCAGTGGAGGTTTGTGCTCTTGACCTTCTACCCCACTGAGATGTGATACTCTGTATTCAACTCTCTGTCTTGCTAAATTTGGGGCAGCAGTTTACCCTGTGACCTCAGTTATCTGATGAATCTAAAAAGAATTGTTGATTTTCAGTTTGTTCAGATTTTCTCTTGTGAGAATTGTAGTGTCGACTTCCAAGCTCCTTACATGACTTACTGGAAACCAGGAAGTCCTCTCAAACTGTATTTTTATAGTTTCAGCCACTCGGCCACTTATTTTAAGAGTTGAGATGTGTCACCCAAGTAGTTTGTAAATTACAAGCACTCATTATATGCCAGGCACTGTTCTAAGCACTTTACATATATTAACTCTTTTAATAATCACAAGAGAACCTATAAGGTTAGTGCTAATATGATGCTCATTTTGTAGAAGGGGAAGCTGAGGAGCAGAGAAATTAAGCAACTTGACTAAGGCCACACAGCTACTCCACTCTGAAAGCAGAGTGGAGATTTGAATTTAGGCAATCTGGCTCTTCTCTTCTAGATAATTCTTAGCCATTGATGAGATACTGACTGTAGGATGGGAGTGGACGTGCCTTTTCTTGGGCCTATCTGTAAACTATTCCAGGAGGCTTGTGCCTCAGGGGAGTTTCCTATCCAGTCATCTCTCATATTTTCCTTTTATGATCTCTTATGCTTCCTTACAGAAATGGAAAGTTACTCATTTCTCCTTCCAGCCATCCTGTTTCATAAAAGCCATTGGGATCTATAGGTATGAGACCCCCGGAGGCTTGCATTTATTTCAGAGTGTCTACAAATCTTTGTGTACAGCAGCCTTTATCTGCAGAATAGTAGTATGAGCACTATTTTTAAAGCTTATGTAAATATTAAATAACAATGTTACTTGCATTTTCTTACTTGGTGTATATTATAAATTATAACTACAAACACATGAGAGAGTCCAAAATTGGGTGGGTGCATCAAAAATGGTTTTTCATACTTAAAGGGGGCTCACCATTGCTGAAGAGAGAGGGTGTGGATCGATGAAATAATAAAGCAGAGAGAAGGAGCAAAGAAGACCTTAGGTTACAAAGGGAAATTCTAGCCCCATTGGCTCTTCCAGGTGACAAAACATCTTCCAAACTGTAGACCAGGGCTGCCACTTTGGGGGAATAGAAAAAGAAGACATGGGAGGTGGTAATCAGAGCACTAACTGTGCGGGTTTGGGCCATTGGTGTTCTTCGATTTGAATCCCACGTCCACTGTTTACCAGCTGTATGATGTGTGATGTTACACAGCCTTGCTGAGTCTCAGCTTGCTTATCTGAAAAATGTAATTCTTAACCTACAAAGTAAATCACAAAATAGATAAGGCAGCAGATAAGGCGGCTTGGAAGTTATTGAACCCCCCTGAGCTTCAGTTTCCTCAAATGGAATTGACAGTGGCTTCTATGACCAGGTGGTTGTGAGAAGTAACTTAGAGAATCCCGGTAAGCCACATAGCTTAGTGTTTGATACCTAATAAGTGCTCGGGAAAATGATGGCTGTAGTCCTGGTGACAACGATTAGATTATTAACATTGATGAAGCCTGCCTAACATGTATTTGGAATTCGGTAAATATTTAATGTTGAGAAGACATGGGTGTTTGTGGTTTCTCTGTAGACGGAGGATTTGTTTAGAAACTTGCATACCTCAATCATGGCCTCCTTTGACTCTGGGCTACCTCTAGCATGAGTTTTGGACTCCTTTTTGCTTATCTGTCCCAGGATTTAATGGTGGAGAATACTACTTGTCTTTGATAAACTCTTCCTATAACAGACTCTCTGTTTAGGGCCATGCACCGGAAGAGGCATCTTTCTCTCTTCCACTGTTCTCCCTGCCAAGGGAGATGGCTGTTTGAGTAAGCCTCGGAAAACAGCCTTGGAGCGCAGTAGTTCTTAATATTGGCTCACATCAGATTAGCAAGGGAATTAAAAAATACTGATGCCTGTGCTCCACAACTAGACAGTCTGATTTAAGTGTTCAGCAGTGCAGCCCGGGCATTGGAAACTTTAATGTGCAACCAGAGTTGAGAACCATTGTCCCAAAGCATCCCCCCGCCCCGCCATCAAAACCTTCAGTGACTCCAATATCTACTCAGTGAATGTGGACACTTGAGCCTGGTATGCGAGCGCCTCCATGAACAGGCGTGTCCTGGTCAGCTTTTCTGAGCACTACCTTCTTATTCCCCAACAGGAGCCTGCTCTTGTTAATCTAGAAGACACGTTGTTCCCGGGTAGTCCTACTTCCCCACCTCTGTTCTTTGGCTCATATATTTCCCTCCACTGGGGTTACCCTCCCCATTCTTTAGCTGTTGAAATTCTACAGATCTTTAAAGCCCAACTCACAAGCCATGGATTATCTGAGGACTTTGAAGCAGCCATCATACAATTATAACCAGGAATTATGAGTATTCTTGAAACAAATGAACAAAGACAAATTCTTGAGCAAAAACAGACAATATAAAGAACAATCAAATAAAAATTTTAAAATAAAAAATAAAATAAGTGAAATTAAAAACTCAATGGATAGAGCCAACAACAGAATGGAGAGAACAGAGAAAAGAATCAGTGGATTTGAAAATGGAGCAGTAGAAATTTGCCAATCTGAACAAGAGAGAGAACAAATAGACTGAAAAATAATGAACTGATCCTAAGGGACCTTTGTGATTGTAATAAAATATCTAATATTTGTGTCATTGGAGTAGAGGAAATTAAAAAAGGAGAAAGTGGGTGGGGCTGAAAAGGGGAAAGTAAACCAATAAAACCTGAATACTGTTGTGACATTTGAATATTTGAGTCTCCCGCTGATAAATATGGCTCCCTCCCTCCCTCCCTGTCCCCCTCTCTTTTCTTTCTGCCTCCCTCCCTTTCTTCCAATTAGTATAATGTTTTCAGCTTTTATCCATGCTGTAGAACCTATTCTTAAAAGCTCTGCATTTGGATGTGAGACCTTAGCGTATTAGTCAGGCTTCTCCAGAGTAACAAAACCAATAGGATGTGTACATGTAGAGAAAGATATTTATTTTAAGGAATTGGCTCACACAACTGTGGAGGCTCGGTGAGTCCACAGTCTGATGGGGGAGGCTAGCAGGCTGGAAACTCAGGAACGAGTTGCAGTTGGAGCGCAAAGGCAGTCTGCAGCAGAATCACTGTCTTAGTCCATATGCATTGTCTGGTGAGATCCCAATTTCTGGTTCATAGATGGTGACTTCTTGCTCTAATCTTAATGGCAGAAAGGGGAAAGGGAGCTGGTTGGGGCCCCTTTTTAAGGGCAGTGATCCATTCATGAGGGTTCCGCCCTCATCACCTAAGCATCTCCCAAAGGCCCCGCCTCCTGACACTGTTACACTGGGCATTAGGTTTCAACACATGAATTTTGGAGGGGCACAGATATTCAATCTATAGCAACCAGGAAGAGATTATGTTAAAAATAAAGTCTGAAGGCAGTTCGCTGGAGAATTCCCTCTTGCAAAAAAGGTCTGTCTTTTGTTCTGTCTAGGTCTTCAATTGATCGGATGAGGCCCACCCACACTACGGTGGACTATCTGCTTTACTCAAATCTATCGAGTTAAATGTAAATCTCATCGAAAATGTTCCTCACAAAAACATTCACAAGAACCTTTGACCAAATATCTGGGCACCGTGGCCCAACTGGGTTGACATATAAAATTAACCATTACACTTGGTCAGTCTGTTTTTACCTGGTAACTAAGGTAAACAAACCTGACATTGAGGGTTGTCTTCATTTGAAGCACATCCAGTTTAAAATTAGCACCAGTAATTGCTGTATTTTGAAGCTCTTTCTGTAACCAACTTCTCTGAGATAAAACATAACTTTGGAAATGGCCTAGAAAAGAGAATATGGATCTTGGACAGCAGCCTCAAAACTCAGCTGAGAAAGGACTTTCTTTCCATCTTCTTAGAATATGAAACTATTTCACCTTGAATGTGTCTGGGCCTTTCTTCCTGCCATTGATCGCCTACATCCAAATCACACTGGTGTGAGAGAGACAGCCACAATTATTAGCCAGAAACGGAAATTACCAAATGTAAGGACCTCATTCAGGCTTTATTGGTCTACATTCCACAGCAGACATCAGTCTTCCCCATTGGACAGATGTAATGTTTTGTGTACTTCTGTTTATATCCTCACCTCAGTCTTATCCTTACAGTTTCCTGTATTGGTTTCTTAAAACAAATGCCTTTTCTTGCAGATTCTAGCTGTACGGAGCAGGTTTTCTGATGCAGATAGAATGATTTTGCTTTGGCTTTGCATCTCAAGAGGAAATTTCTGTGATCACAGTCATGTAAAATGTAAAACTTCAGAGTCTACAAATAAAGGAGTTCTGTGGAGCTTGAATAAGGATAGGCTGAGTAATATGTCAGGAAGCTAGTCTACCCCTTAGGTTTTCCAAGTCTGAGGCAGGAATGAGCACACTCCTGGGCTGTTTGCATGGAGAAGGGGTCTGGTTGCCTAGGCCAGCTCCAAGAAATTTGCCTAGGATATGTGTGTCTGTGACATTTGAGGGAGTTCTTGGCCCGGAGGTAGGACATAGTATAAGGGATGAGGACAGCCTTAAGGTCACACAGACAGCAAGAGGTATGGCCAGAATTCTAATTATAGAGCCAGTATTCTTTTTACCTCATCATGGCCTTTCAAACGCTGTTTAACAATGCCTTGTGC
>NW_017731469.1:2276103-2277470 GCF_001890085.2 Hipposideros armiger
GAAGTGTCTAGGCTTCCCCCTCCTCTTTCTGACAGGAAATACATTGTAATTGTAGCCCTGGTGATATTTTTTTCTGTACATAGAGGTAAAAAGCTCATGAAAAAGGCTTGCACAGCAAATTGGTGGGCTCTGCTGATGATCTGGTTTCTATCAAATTGGTGGTATGGTTTGACGAGGGCTTAGTTTTCTTTCCATTTTGTGTTAATGAATACGAAACAAAAACTTCTCAAGGTGTCTTTCCAGGGACAAACTACTAAGTCTTCTTAAGAGTGAAAACTTTTAGGAACAAAATGAATAATCTTCGGGAAGTTTCACAAAGTGTAAGCCTCTTAAGAAGGCTTACCTGCTGGGTACCATGAGGCTACCATGAGGTTCTGTTCTAGGTCCAGAGGATAGAAAGATGAAGTGGACACAGTGCCAGCCTACAGGTGGCACATGGCCTATGACATATTTACAACTGGCCATGCTATGTGGCCATGCATAGTGAACCAAATTTGGAATATATGCTCTTTATTAATAGGAATATACTTGTGTGGTTATGGTAAGAGTAGATGGAATATTTTCAATTGGTGCTGTTCCATTTTTTCTGGGACATACAGTACTATCTACCAATACATCACAATTTTGTAATTTCCTTTTGACAGCACGCCTAATCTTACAGTGAGTAGTGAGAAGAGAGGAAATAATGCTACTGACTTCCTTGCCTCTTTCTTCCCCCTCCCCTGACATTTTCATGTGGTTGAAATCTGATTGAGGGAACACCGTAAGAGTCTGTGATAAATAAAGAAGTCACTCAAAGGTAACATGTGGCTAAGGCATATGAAAATATGGCAGAAGCCATCGTACACCTCTGTAACACTTGACATGTCAAAGGCTCTTCCCAACATGAAAATATGGTTTGGTTATTCTGTGAGTCACAAAAGCTTTCGTGGGTTGAAATGTAAGCTTCTTTGTGTGGCCTTCAAGGTCCTTCACAGCTTGTCTTCTACTTAATTTAATTTCCAACTACTCCTTGTCACACCCCCTACTTTCCTACTGCTAGAGCTTCTCAGAATCTTTCTAACGTTTTCCAGATTCCTTCTCTGTCTCTGTGCTATTTCCTCTGCTTGGAATTTCCTCCTCCCGTCTCACCTGGGTGAATGTCTCTGGATCCTTGAAGTCATTACCAAATATTTGTCACACTAAATAAGTAATATTAATATATGCTTGCTGAGAAGTTGGGAAAGTACAGAAGTGTATCAACGAGAATGTAATGTTTCATCCCTGTAACAGCTATTTCTTTGACATGTTTTCTGCCAGTCTTTTTTTCTAAGCATTATCATAAATTTCATAGATAGTCGTGATTATTTTGGTAAATGTTTAATAAA
>NW_017731469.1:2277795-2286299 GCF_001890085.2 Hipposideros armiger
TTAGACGCTCTTGTCTCTGCCAGCTCTGCCTTGCACCTTCACTAACTTTGTTCTTCTTAAAAACCTGTTCCAAAACCAGCATTCAGAACAAGTTTTGCAGGATTGAATCCATTTGCTTCTCCACCTTGTTCTTCAAACACTGGTGGAGATGGAATTCAGATGTTTAAGCTGGAAGAGATCTTGGGGAAGACAGTCCTTCCCTGTCTTTCCAGAAAACTCAAGTGCCTGGCACATAATAGGTGCTCAGTAAATGTTAGTGTCTTAGTGTCTTCCATGCTCCTACGCTGTTGTTCCTACTGAGATCACACAACTGGTAATTGACAGCATCAGGACCAGATTGCATATCTACCACCTCCAAGTTGCCATGTATTGATGGGTTACACTGTCACAGTATTGTTGGGTTGTTGAAAATACCTTTTATATCCAAATCCGCATGTCTGTCTTTTCTCTTTTACCAAAATTCCTTGCAAAATTAATGTTTTCCACATGTTAGCTTGACTGACCAACTGACCCAGGGTCCACTGGTTCCTTGCTTTGGAACTACTCCCAGGCTCACCTAGACAACTTCTTAGCAGAGCTAGGAACAGAATTCACAACTTAATTTAGGGTTCACAGAATCATAGGATCTTAAACCGGAAGAAACCTTTGAAGTCATCTTGTGCAACCCCCTCTTTTTACTGATGAAGGAAATGGGGCCCAAGGTCACTTAGCTGTAAATGGCAGAGACAGCACTAGGAGCACAGGCCTCCTGCCATTTGCACTAAATGGCAGTAGAGAATATGTCCAGGTAGGACTTAGGGGTAGGTGAACGAGACGGGTTTCAGATAGTCCTTTTTCTGACATATCAAAGCAACTATCAAATTTACAAATGTGAAGCCACCCACACAACTGTGTTTGCTTCTTACACTCTAGTCCTATGTTTTATAAACACACGAGAGATTATCTCAAGGTCATCAAAGAACTTGGCTTGTTTTCCCAGAAGAATTCTCTGGACAGAAATTGAGATTCCATCACTAGCTTTCCACAGTGAACACAATTTGGATATAATGGTTTAGGGTGTTTTTCCCCCATGAAAGTAGTAGCGTTCTCAGCACACAGCACTTTGGTGAAGACAACCGGTGTTGGTGGAAAGAGTTCTGGCCTGGGGTTCACTCCTAGTACTGCCAGAACTCACAGTGGACTTTCCATAAGTCTCTTCCCTCTTTCGGGGACTCGGTGTCCCCTTCTGTAAAACCAGAGGTAACACTAGTTTCTCTCACAGGTCTCCCTGTGCAGATACCCTAGGTTCTGAGAGCATTTGTAGCATTCTGCAGAAGCGGCCATCCTTCTCAGCCATCTTCTGCGTCCCACCAGAGGCCCCCATTCTCTCCATATGATGCACTTAAATTGTTTCCTGCTACAGGCTAATGGACATGCCGTGCTCCTCACTTCTGTAGACCCTTTGTTTTCTCTCAAATTCCACAGTGGTTTCTTTGCTTGTTCATTCTCATCAAACTCTATTGTTCTCCTATTAGTAGAGGTTTGCCTTCTTGGTCACCTCTCTCCTCAGCTCATCAGTTCTGAGGACCCTGCCTTCCATCCGTTCAGTGCTCTGGGGACTGCACTCCTGTTTTATTTTGGCTGGGATGCCTCCAGATATGTGTATTTCAAGGCTATGCCAAATGGTTTCTTTAAAAAGGGTCTTTATTTAATATTAAAATGTTATTGTAAAAACGTTGAAAATATTTTTACCCCAAAGCTTAGCTCTTATTTTTCTATGTTCTTGTTCAATTTGAACCTTACGTGTTTTTTCGTTGTTGTATTTTATTTTGTTTTTTCTGAATTAATGTCTTTGATGATCGAACCTGATGTATTTTACATATTTGTTTTTGAATTTATTTTCCCTATATAAAGGTAATGTAACTACACAAAAATGCTTGGAAAATAAGAGAACTAATTACCTCAGCATGCTACCACTCTACTTCAGTCACTATTAATATTATGGCATACAAAAACAAACTATTTGAGTAAAAATGGGCAGAGGAGCCGAATAGGTATTTTCCCAAAGAACACATACATACAGGTTGCCAACAGGTACATGAAAAGAGACACAACGTCATTAATCACCACAGAAATGCAAATCCAAACCCCAATGCTATATCATCTCACACCTGTTAACAGTGGCTATCATTGAAAAGACAAGAAATAACAAGTGCTGGCGAGGATGTGGAGAAAAGGGAACCCTTGTGCTCTAGTTGGTGGGAATGTGAATTGGTGCAGCCACTATGGGAAGCAATATAAAGGTTCCTCAAAAAATTAAAAATAGAATATGTGATCCAGCAATTCCGCTTCTGGGTATTTATCCAAAGAAAACAAAATCACTATCTTGAGGTGACATCTGCAGCCCCATGTTCACTGCAGCACTATTTACAATGGCCAAGGTATGGAAACAATCTAGGGGTCCATTGGCAGATAAATGGATAAAGAAGATGTGATCTATCTATCTATCTATCTATCTATCTATCTATCTATCTATCTATATCTCTATCATATCTATCTATATTATATTTCTATCTATATCTGTATATCTATTTCTTATTATCTATCTATCTATCTATCTATCTATCTACCTATCTATATCTATCTATCCTCTATCCATCTACACATGCGTGCATGTGGTGGAATATTATTCAGCTACAAAAAGAACAAAATCCTGCCACTTGTGACAACATGGATGGACTTTGAGGGTATTATGCTAATTAAATCAGTCAGACAGAGAAAGACAAATAGTGTATGATCTCATTGTATGTGGACTCTAAAAATCCAAACACATAGAAACAGAACAGATTGATGGTTGCCAGAGATGGGGTGGTGGGTTGGTGCGGATGGTGGTGGGAGAATGGGTGGTGGGGGGAAATGGGTGAAGATGGTCAAAAGGTACAAAGAAGAACAATGGCATATTTCATTCCAGATTTTTAAAATGTAGTTAATGTAGCAATGCGATTTTGAGTGGTTTCATTAACTTCATATTTTTAAATAATTGTATATTTATGGACTAGTTGTAAAAATAGTACAAGGGATTCCTATATAAATTTTATACTCTTCACCTAGCTTCTTCAAATGTTAGCACTTCTCACACGATTTATCCCTCTCCCTCCTCCTCCCGCCCTCCCTCTCTGAAATGGTTGAGAGTTACTTGCAGACAGGATATGCCCCTTTACCTCTAAATACTTCAGTGTGTGTTTCCTTTATAAGCTTTTAGGCCTGTGTGCACATGTAAGGCGTCATTGTGAGCTAGGAGAACTATAATTTATTTAGCATCTTTCTGGGCCAGGAACTCTGTATACATTATCTCATTTAGCCCTTAACCACTTTACAAGGAGTCATAGAATTATTTAGCAATCCAATTTATTTTCCAGCTGTACTGGAATCCAAACATTTAAATCCAACTTCATCAGAATCCATGTATATCCAAATCTAACTACAGAAAAATCCAATTTTATCATAATTCAGCAGGAGAGCTGGAGGAGGAATGGTGTTATTAAAAAGAGTAAGGGATCTTGGTTGCACTCTCCCCCCTCCTCACCAAGGAAAGCACACAGTCAGCTCTTGTCCTATCACTAGCTAGCGCCTGTCAACACTTAGCTCTGACACTGCAAGGGAAATCATGCTTCCTCCCTGGGCTTTAGTCTCCATTTCAGAGTAAGCGGTTTTACCAAAAATTTCCTTAAAACAGCCTTCCTACTACAGTCTGTTAGTTTAAGGTGTGCAATTTGGTGTTTGTTAAAGCTATAAGAACTGTTTTCCTGGTGAACTTTAAGAAGTAGAGAAGCAGCTGTTTTTCTAGATTGGATTAGCCATCAGCATCAATCCATACTATAAGATTATGACTGAGTAGATTGTATTAGACCAGAATAGAAAGTGCTAGTAAAGTTAGAGAGCTCTTGCTGACAATATGGGTCCTTAGGAGTGTGATTAGGGGCTCTCAAAGTCAGGGGAGGGGATCATTCTCAAATTAAGGACAGTTATTTGTTTCTTGATAGACAAGTACTAACTGTGCACATGAACATTTTATGTATTTTGTCACAGTCCTTTCATGTGAGGGGTATGTGTGTATGTACACGTGCATATGCTTTGACGGACCAATATTTTTGGCTACATATTACATTATATCACACTTACATGCATTTCTTGGCCAGCATTATATGTAATGTCATTGTAATTTAACAGGCTAGAATGTGATCTTGAAGTCGCAGCGTTTTGGTTCCTTTCTCTGCAAGTGTTAATGGACCTAGAAGCTAGCCAGTAATGGAGTAGTTAGTCTCTGAAGAGTTTTGTCTTCATGCTAAAGAAACAGATTTGACCCCAAGGGGGCATTTGCTATATTGTTCCTGCATCCAGGCAGCAGAATCTGTTTGCCTAACCTCCTGTGGGTCTGTGCATAGTGTCCACGTAAGAAATGTGCAAACCTGTAGAGAATTTTTATATGAGTTTACTTGTGCTAAACTAATGACGGGGAGCAGGTTCTCAAATGCTTTGGAGAATAACAGTTTGCAGTTTAAAAAAAAATGCATTTGAACTTAAGGAGGGAACATAAGGAAGATGACATGAAGGTGTGAAAAAGCAAGGTGGGGTATTATTGGATTACAGGATAGTTAATAAGAGGATGTGCTCTCTTCGGTGTGGTTATTGCTTATTGCAAAGGTGGGTTAACCATGGACAGGGCTGCTTAAGGCAATGATAAGCCTTTTTCTGAGAAATTCCATGCCTGGGGCATAACAGCCCATCATGACCTGCCCAGTGAGGAATTTACAATTAGATCCCCCTGTGAGGTTACTTTCTACAGGCCCCTTTTTTTTCCATCCACAGTAGGCATAGCAGCAGCCTATATTCTGATGATTTGAAGACTTTAAGTGCTCTGATTTTTTTTTTTCATTTTCAACCAACGACCAATTAGAGTAGTCTTTTGCAGAATCACTGCCAAGGAGAACTGAAGTTTTCCCTTGGGAATCAGAGAAGGGCCCAGTACTCAGTAAATCTGAAAAAGACAAGCTTTTCAGATGTTAATAAGTCGAAGCAGGACCGAGGAAGCTCAGCAGTCTGTGGGCAGATTAAATACCCAGGCAGTATAACCTTTCCATGGCCTGTAGCCAGGTTCTTACTATGGATGATAACTTTAAGAAAGGATCACAAAGGTAGAATTTCCCCAGAGGGCATAGCTCTGAACTTGGAATTCAGTACTACTTCCAAGAGGCACATCAAGCAAAAAGGCACTGGCAAGACAGGCGCCTATTTGGGTGCCAGGTTTTCACTTTTTATTTGGGGTTCTCTCTGTGTCCCTAACCCCAGTGGCGACTACGTGCTGAACTGCCAATTGCTGCCACAAACATCATGTAGGAAACTTGGTGAAAAAAACACAATTCTCAACTTCGAAAAGAAGACAGGAGCCACAGGGAAAAGCCAATTAATTCTTATTATTGTGGGAGAGGTACAAACTTTCCTCTACCCTCAAGTTTCTTTTGGCTGGTCTAATTATTAAATAATGAGGCCAATTAGCAAGAGAAAATAAGCAAATTTAATACATACACAGGTACGGGAACCTATCATACATGAGACAGAGACCCCACATGCAGCAGAGGTAGAGACAGGAAGGGAGATTGAGGCATATGAGACATCCTGAGCTAGGGCTGAAGTAAGGCGCCTGGGGGGCTTCAAAGGGTCACCGTAGGTTGCTAAGAAGAATAGACATTTAGTAAATAGAAGTTTTCCCTGCCCTATTGATGGGTGAAAAGATAGACAGAAAGATACAGACAGATATATCATAAAACTGTTTTATATATTTAGAATATTTTCACATATACCATTGAATTTGCTTTTTGCACTCAACATATATCTTTTAGATGTCGCAATATTTCCATGTTGATACATATAGATGTAATTCATTTCACTTTTAATACTGAATAGCATACTTCTGTTATGAATATTGTTGGGAAAAAATAAAAGTCAAATCCCCTGTTAACCCAGGAAACCCTTTTCATAAATGTAGAAAGAAAGAAAACAGTTTTATTGTTGTATAAGCATTAACTGAACTGGGATGTAGATGACTGAGATTGCAAAGACAGAAATAAATCTCACCCTTTTATGAAATAAACAAGCAGACACAATCCATTATGTACATATTTCACGATAAACCATAACTTGTCCTCAAGTAAAATGACTTGAGGGTGCTATTCGCTAGACGTTGTTCGTCCAAAATGCACCTGGGATTTAAGAAAGCCCCTGTTAGTTAATTGCCTTTATCAAATAGATGGCTTCCCTGGGTTATAATACTGGCAGGAGGCATATGGTTTGTTTGTAGTTTTTAGATCCCACATATAATGAGATCATACAGTATTCATCTTTCCTTAACTTATCTCACTTTGCATAATGCCCTCCAAATTCATCCATATTGTTGCAGATAGCAAGATTTCTTTCTTATAGTGACTTTCTTGTACATTGCTTATTCACCAATATTTTGTTTAGGATTTTTGCATCTATCTTCATGGGTGAGACTACTCTGTAATTTTCTTTCCCTGTACATTTTATCATTCACTCATTCAACAAGTATTTATTGAGCCCATACTGTTTCATGTACTATTCTAATAAATGTGGACAGAGTAGTGAATAAAATAGATAAAAATCCTTGCTCTCAGGAGACTTATACTAGGGAGAAGACAGACCATAAACAAGATAATTAAACATATAGTATGTTAGATGTTGACAAATATTAAAGATAAATTATAAGCAGGGATGGGGATAGGGTGGGTGTATATGTGTGTATGGGGGATATGAAATCTTGGTAAGGATTTATGGAGAAGGCTCTCTGTCAAGGTGACATTTCAGCAAAGACATCTGGGGAAAGGGAAGTTATAATGACCCTGAAGTGGTCATGTCTCTGATGGGTTCAGGGAACAGCAAGGAAGCCTTGTGGCTAAAACTGGTTTTGTTATCAGACCAATAAATACTTGGATAGGTTTCCCTCTTTTTAAAAACATTATTTTGCAATACTTACAAGATTCACAAGAAATTGCAAAAATAGTACAGAAATGTCTCTTGTACCTTTCTTTCAGTTTATTCCAATAGTTACATCTTACATAATTATAATACAACAGCAAACCCAGGAACCTGACATTGGTACAATGAATATGTATAGCACTATGCATTTTGTCACTTGTAGATTTGTGTGACTGTAACTTCAGTTAAGGTATATAACTAGTCTGTTACCAGGAAGATCTAATTTATGCTACCCTTTATAGTTGCACACAGAATGGGAAGTGATACCATTGTTTTAAGCTACCAAATTTGTGGTAATTTTTATGGTAGGAACTGGGAAATGACTACATTAGTCTATATTGGTATGTTTTATGGATGCTTGCAAAGAATGTGTGTTCTGCTGATGATAGGTGGAGGGTTACATAACTGCTGATTAGATTGTCTATGTTGATGGTATCGTTGCATTCCTTTTTTTTTACTTTATAGTTTTTTTCCATGGTAGTATCATTTTTCACATTTTGCTTCTGAACTCTGTCATTTCATTTTTTCCCCCTCTGTTGTCTCCCCTTGAACTCACAGTCTACATATAACAGCTTTTATTCCCTTAGGTAGTCTGTCAATGGCTGGATCTCTTCTATGGACTGAAAACAGATTGAGGAAGAATACACTCATTTATATATGAGCTCGATTTAAAAGGAGCCCGTATTGAATAAAAACAAAGATAACACAGAAGCAATAAAGAGAGAATGAGAAAAGCAAGCAGCAATTCTTATTATAGAGCAGACAAAAATGTTGAACCATTTATTGCACTACGAATTAAAAAAATATAGTGAAGTAATACTTTCTGTAGAAATGAGCACAAAGCTGTTATCGTTGCGTTCTTCTGTACTCTTGCTGATTTTCTGTCCATTTCTACCAATTGTTGAGAGAGGAGTGATTTGTGTCTTTCTTCTTAAGGTTCTATCAGTGTTTGCTTCATGTATGTTGAATGTCTTATGCATACACGTTTAGAAACGCTTTCTTGGTGGATTCCTTTATCATTATATAATGTCCTTTTCTGTCCATGTTTTTTTTAATTTGCTCTGATTGGCACTTTAATTGATATTAATATATCCACCCCTGCTTTTTCAAAATTGATGTTTGCATAGTGCACCTTTTTACATCCCTTTCTTTACTTTCAACGTGCTTATATAGTTTAAGGGAATTTCTTGTAGATATCATATAATTGCATCTTTCTTATTCTGTCAGCCTCTTTCAATCAATTTCATTCATTTGTGTATTTAGACCATTTATAGTGAATATAATTATATGTTAGTGCTTAAGTCTGTTATTTTATTGTTTGTTTTCTCTATTTCTGTTTCTATGTTTTTTGGCGGATATTATCTGGGTTACTTGAACTTATTTTAGAATTCCATTTTCATTTATTTGTAATGATTTTTTTATTGGGGTATCGAGGGGAAGGGAACAGTGCTGGGGAATTGGGGGAAGGGGAA